>NC_047510.2:34858362-34933362 GCF_902827115.2 Pseudochaenichthys georgianus | reverse complement strand
GTTATTCACAATTGTCCCGATTATTTCCCCCCCAGAGGGTCGCCATGTTTTCCCTGTCGGAGCTCGCTCCTCTGAACCAGCACCAGAGCCGGTGTAAACTCCTGAAGCCGTGGTGGGAGGTGTTCATGGACTACCTGGTGGTCCTGATGCTGATGACGTCTGTCCTGGCCTGCACGGAGCAGCTGTCCCGGGACCGAGTGGTTTGCATCCCCTTGGATCCACTGGTCCCTCCAACCACCAGTAATCACAGTCCCTCTTCTAACAGGGAAGCACTGACTCCATCTTCAAAGACCCCGAACCACGTTCCTCGCAACATCAGCCCAAACACTCGCACTACAGCGAGGGGTCGACGCACACATCTGGTCTACCAGCAGTACGTCTACATTAGCCAGGTACTGTCATACCAATGTGTGTTCCCCTTGTTATTGAACATGTTGCAACAGAACAGATTAAAAAGTGTATTCCCTTAAACAGCTACAATAAATATGTTCAATCAAAAACGATCTAAATAACATTCCCTTCATTTTGAGTGTTGTAATGGCGCATTTCCACTGCAGAGCCTCGCTCTGCTTAGTACGGTGTAGTTAGGCCTGGCTCACTTTATGCTGTGTTTCCATTACAGTTTAGTAGCTGGGGCAGTAACTATAGTAACGCAGTGTAGGCGGAGCCGTGACGTCATCTTCAATGAGAACCACAAAACCAACATCAGCCGTTAGCTGTTAGCACTCAGAGCTCACAGCTCCTCATATCTGTTCAGAAACTAGACAGAAGGTAAACAAGTACAAACCACAGACTGCCTGTGTCATGGAGAATACAGTCGCTGGTTTATTTGTGTCTGTATAGGCCGTTGTTGTGAGTGTGGACGCTCGGAGCATATACAACGTTAGCTTAGCCAAGCTACATTCAGAAAACACGCATTTTAAAGGGTGTTTCTCTGCCGTCTGTCTGCAGACTTGTCAAAGCATTAATTCATGGTTTTTACTAACCGGTATCAGTGTGTTGTTACTTCGGCATCATTTTGAAACGTGTATTACAATTAAATCACGGTCAAATATGTTCATCTTGTTGTAGTTGCCAGCGTTTCTCTCTCGAGTTGAGCATGCTCAGCCCGACTCAGCCTGGTTGTTGGCCCGGAAAGAACCTCGATTTTGGAGAGCCAGAAAACTGTGAAAAAGTACCCGTTAGCCGGAACTACGCCGAGTGGAAACGCATCCAAAAGCGGACACTGCACGGCACGCTTTGTAGTGGAAATGCGCCATTAGAGACTTCAGGTTATTGGTTTTCTGGTCCGCGACTCTAATGTTTTCATCTCAAATGTCTCGTTAGACTGGAGTAAGGCTTCAGAAGGCAGCAAAAAAGTTCTGACGATTAATAAATGCTATATTTTGGCTCCATACAGAAGACAGATAAAGATGGCCGCTTGCTAGTGGAACGTTTAGCTGCTAAATTGCCAGATAGTCTCCTAAGGGGTTGGAGGAGACCAAAAGCAGAAATAAAAGGGTGAATATTGGACTTGAATGAATCAAGTTGTCTGAAAAATCACTTTTAACTGGTCAAATACGGGTTAGGGTTAGGTCCCTTCATATCAAACCATGATGCTTTGTGTACCCATTTCTCTTAGGATTTGCAAATAAAGGACTGCCTGTAGAGGTTGTTGTATTTAATGAGTACATAAAGTGAGCCTGGCCCACCAAGGCCTAACTATACCGTACGAAGCTGTGCGAGGCCCTGCAGTGGAAACGCGCCTTAACAACACTCAAAACTAAGGGAATCTGTTACTTCGTTCGTTTTTGACTGAAAATATGTATTTAATATTTAATAAAGGCGGAAAGTCAGATGGCAGGTGGTAGTATACAAACTAAAATGTTACCTATTTTGTCTATCTATGTAATCTAATGTAAGGTTAAACCTGTCAAATAAACTGTTGGCGGATACAGTTTTATTCACTGTGCACATAACTCTGACAACCAACCTTGTTTCCCATGAGCCCTAGGCTTTCTGTAGTAGCTCTCTGATTGGTTACACCATATGTCTGTCTATTGCTATTAGCCAATACCTTGACAAAAGCTAATTATGTTTTTTTTGGTTTGCTCGTTTGAACTTTATTTGACTGCCTTAAAAAGTGATGCTAAAGATGTACCAAGAGCATTGCATCGGACCCTGGTTTGACTCAGTCCTGTTGGCCTTGCTGTCCCCCCCCCTTCTGCCCATTTCAAATCTGTCTATATGTATCTATGCATTATGGCCAAAAAGTTAAGAAAACATTCTTTTTAAGCGACGTTAAGGTACCTAATTAAACATTTGGATGTGTTTTACTCTGTATTGTCTGAATGTGGAGCTAGCTAGCTTTACACATTTCGTTTTCACATATTGTTTCTGCCTCTTCATAATTGCAGGTTTAACTGTCTATCCCTCTTCAGGTGTGCTACCACGAGGCGCTGCCGCTGTGTTCCCGCTTCTTCCCGTACATGGCCATGCTGCAGTCTCTGGTTCTGGTGGCCAGCGGCTCCTTCTGGCTCCACTTCCCTCACACCTCCGCCCGCATAGAGCACTTCCTCGCCATCTTGTCCAAATGCTGCGAGTCCCCATGGACGTCTCAGGCTTTGTCTCACGCCGCCCGACAGGAAAGCATCCAAGAGAAGGAAGTAGTGGAGGAAAGACAACCGCCTCAACCTCCTCTATCTTCAAACTCATCTTCAGCGCCGGTAGTCCGAACCAGAGGATCGAGCATAGACTCAGGAACAGATAGCCCCCTCTTAAAGAGGCTAGATAGTGCGTCCTTTACCCCTCCTTCTCCATGTCCTTCCGCACACTCCTGTCACTCCAACATCTCGTCCTTATCCCTCGGGTCCCAGGTGAACTTTCCTTCTTCCAAGCCCTCTGTCATGGTGGACAGTCCCAGGCAGGTGATCAGTCTGGATAAAAGTGACGGGGAACAAACCAGAGCGCTGTTCGAAAGGGTCAGGAAGTTTCGTTCCCACTCGGAAAGCGCAGATGTCATCTATAAGGTGAGAGATCCTCTAGTCCAGTGTTTCTCAAACTTTTTCATACCAAGGACCACTTAACCAATAAAAAAACACTCGCGGACCACCTAACTCCACAAATATCCAAAAACACATCGTTGTTTACAAATCGCCTTTAGATTGTACAAACAAGTGGCAATATGTGTGACGAAGGTGTTGCCCTGGGCTTTATCATGCAATCGAAAGTGAAACGTAAGCTCGTTCCATTGCGTAGATATTCCCGCGAGAGTGCGAAAAACTTAAATAAATGTATTTATTTCAAATGTGAAATTTTACCAATATACTGACGGACCACTAGGGGGCGCTCACGGACCACCAGTGGTCCGCGGACCACACTTTGAGAAGCACTGCTCTAGTCTAATGGATACATGTATTGTAGATCTTCTGTAAGCTCAACTGTTGAAACCTGCTGTCCAAAAAAGTAAAAGTTTTAATAGCGTTACAAGATTACATTGTGTTTCTAGAGTAGTGCAGGAATAAGTCCTCAACCTGGACATGTGTTAGCATGTTAGCACGTCCAGGCTCCCTTGTTTTAAAGTCAATGTTTTTTTGAATGAGTTTTCGGTCTGTTTCCTACATTCTCACATAAAATAAAGCTTTAACGTGTATTTCTAAGGGCGGGTGCTAACAAGTGTCTAAATGAGACTACGTCATCCCGCCAAACATTAGCCGCCTTTAGCTTAGCGGTGGTGACGTTATTATTAGCCTTTTTGCTTCTGGAGATTGCCCTTATGCTTCAACTTTTATCAAAGCTATGTTACTATATGAGGACTAACCTGCTAAACAAAGTTTCATAAATGTGTGTTTGCGGATCGTATTTTCCACAATATTCCAATAACCATTAAAAAATCCCATTCACTTTTAGTCGGGAGAGCCCTTGCGATTAATCAAAATACGTCATCACTGCACAACTCTAGCGCGACAAGCTTTTAGTTCAGGGGTGTCAAACTCAATTTCATTGCGGGCCACATCCGCATAAAGGCTGCACTCAAAGGGCCGGTTGTAACAATATAAATATATAATATATATATAAAATAATGTATTATATTACATTATTGCCTCTGAATTGGATTATTGTCAGATAGGATAATAACTTAGTAATTAACTACGTCTGAAAGCAGAAGTCCAGGGCAAATAATTGCAAGTCTCTTCAGTGCGCATGTCACAAAACGAGATGCATTGTGGGACATGTAGTTTATGGGCAACCTGCTTCTGTAAAGTGGCATGTAACCGTATAATAAAGCTAATGTATTCTTTGCAAGCTCTTGCGGGGCCACATGAAATGAAGTCGCGGGCCGGATTTGGCCCCCGGGCCTTGAGTTTGAGACCCCTGATTTAGATGATAGGATTATGAAACTATAAAATATGACACAAATAACGACACATTTTAATTTTATTGTAGCATTATTTTGTAATCTGCCTAATGTCTAATGTTGGGAATGTTCGGTTGTGTTTGTGTAATGTGATAAATGTAAAAAATCAATAAATACATGTTTAAATATATATATATATATATGACACAAATCCATGTTTGATCAGGTTTGGTTGAATATCAATGTTCATGCTTTCAGGTGTACTTGGCTCAGACGGTATTCAAACTGCTGATGGTGACGGTGATCTTCAGTTACACCATCCCTCTGCTCAGCTCCCTCTCCTTCACACACACCTGTCGCCCAGAGGAAGAGGCCTTGGTGGGATACACCACCTTCGAGTGTATCCATGTTCTCTCCTCTCTTCTACGCAAACTACTGCTGGCTTACCTGACCCTGCTGGGGCTTTACGGCCTGCTGAACCTCTACACCCTCAGTTGGATTCTACACAGGTTAGTGCCTAACTTTAAAGGCTGTACTGATCAATACTCCAACATGGAATCACGGGGTTGCTGGAAGGATAGGAAAATATGAGCTCAGGACAAACCCTAACGGCACGTCCACACGGCAGCTTTCGACGAATCTTCCAACGCTTCTCTGCCCGTTGACTTTGAATGGGGATGACGTCACTTTCCCTCGCTTTTCGCCGCACTGCATTGTGGGGGAGCGAAGCGAAGATTTCCAGGATTTCCAGGATTCAAAAGTTGAGCAATGTTCAACTTTTGAAGCTGAGCTGGAAGCGTCAGCCAATCAAACACGTGTATGCAGATCTGACAGTAGAAGCGCTAGCCAATCAAACCGCGTGGAAGCAGGGAGAACCGGACCGCAGTTCATTTCCTCATATTCCAAACGAGAAGTTACGGTAGCAAATCACCCGGTTCTTTACGACCAGAACTATTAACGGGATACGAACCGGAGGAACCAGCATGGAGGGAGGAGGCAGAGACAGTGGGGGAAACTGGTAGGTTTTCGCCTGTTTGGGGAGTTTATATATATATCTATTGCTCGCATAAAATCGCCGGGGTTTTGTGCTTTGTATGGCGGGGGCGGGAGATTCATGTGATTGGTTGTTGGTCGCAAAAAAATCCCCAAGCTGTCAGACACGCCCAGCTCCAAGATGTTCAAGATTTTTGAAAAGCTGCTGTGTGGACGTACCGTAGCCCTATAACCTGTGACCTAAGAATACCATTGTCATAACGACGCTGTAGCTCTATGTACATATGACAATAAAAGCCTTGAACTTTACAGGCTGCATTCATCAACACTGCAACGTTGAAACACGATAAAATGGCTGCATGTTAGATGGAGCTTATAAGGAACAACCCACAAAGAACAGTTGGAACAATCGGAACATATGAGCTTAGCCTTAGGACAAACCCTCACGCTAAATCCCATAAAAATGCAAAATCAAGTCGGAACAGAAACTCGGAAACCGACCAACGTCTTTATCGATCGTGTTGTTTCCAAATGTTTACTTAAATTAATCAAAAAGAAAGACTTCCCAAAATGGGAGATGGGACCGTAGAAGGAGCACGGGAATGCACACTTGGCCTTGAAAGTGGAGGAGACCAAAACAGAGATATAAAAGCCAGAAGGTATTGGACTCATATTTCTGGAGGGCCAGTGGAAATAATCACGAATGATACTTGTTGTCTTCTGTATGTTTCAACACACTACAGATTGCATGCTATGCTTTTAAAACATATTTGCAGCAACTGAAACAGACAGAGGAGTCTAACTGGCTTATAAATATACAACTTTTCACTTTGTTTGAACAACATAAACACTTTCAATATTTTTGTAGACTCTAAGCTAAGTAGACTACAAAGGTTGTACTTGTTCAAAAACCTTCCAACGAAACACTTCCCATGAGGTTTTGCATACCAGCGGTCTGATTAAAGGATTAGAGAATTACGCTGTGTTTTGAACTAGCGTTTAAAGGTTCCCTATTATCCTGTTCTTCATCAATATATCACAGGTCTCAGATATACACAGAGCCTGTCTCTGATTGGCTGAAACTCCAAACAGATCGTTGCAGCGTTACCCATAATCCCCTCTGTTTCAGCCCTGTTTCCAAAGTGCTGATTCTCTGTCTGTTACTTTAGATGAAAACAAGGAGCCCCTCCCCCACGAGACGTGAGGAAGAGGGGACACATGTTGATGTAGAAGAGACATGAAGAAGAGGGGACACATGTTGATGTAGAAGAGACATGAAGAAGAGGGGACACATGTTGATGTAGAAGAGACATTGAGAAGAGGGGACACATGTTGATGTAGAAGAGACATGGAGAAGAGGGGACACATGTTGATGTAGAAGAGACATGGAGAAGAGGGGACACATGTTGATGTAGAAGAGACATGAAGAAGAGGGGACACATGTTGATGTAGAAGAGACATGAAGAAGAGGGGACACGTGTTGATGTAGAAGAGACATGAAGAAGAGGGGACACGTGTTGATGTAGAAGAGACATGAAGAAGAGGGGACACGTGTTGATGTAGAAGAGACATGAAGAAGAGGGGACACGTGTTGATGTAGAAGAGACATGAAGAAGAGGGGACACGTGTTGATGTAGAAGAGACATGGAGAAGAGGGGACACATGTTGATGTAGAAGAGACATCAAGAAGAGGGGACACATGTTGATGTAGAGGAGACATGAAGAAGAGGGGACACATGTTGATGTAGTAGAGACATGAAGAAGAGGGGACATGTGTTGATGTAGGAGAGACATGAAGAAGAGGGGACACATGTTGATGTAGAAGAGACATGAAGAAGAGGGGACACATGTTGATGTAGAAGAGACATGGAGAAGAGGGGACACATGTTGATGTAGAAGAGACATGGAGAAGAGGGGACACATGTTGATGTAGAAGAGACATGGAGAAGAGGGGACACATGTTGATGTAGAAGAGACATCAAGAAGAGGGGACACATGTTGATGTAGAAGAGACATGAAGAAGAGGGGACACATGTTGATGTAGAAGAGACATGAAGAAGAGGGGACACATGTTGATGTAGAAGAGACATGAAGAAGAGGGGACACATGTTGATGTAGAAGAGACATGAAGAAGAGGGGACACATGTTGATGTAGAAGAGACATGAAGAAGAGGGGACACATGTTGATGTAGAAGAGACATGAAGAAGAGGGGACACATGTTGATGTAGAAGAGACATGAAGAAGAGGGGACACATGTTGATGTAGAAGAGACATGAAGAAGAGGGGACACATGTTGATGAAGAAGAGACATGGAGAAGAGGGGACACATGTTGATGTAGAAGAGACATGGAGAAGAGGGGACACATGTTGATGTAGAAGAGACATGAAGAAGAGGGGACACATGTTGATGTAGTAGAGACATGAAGAAGAGGGGACACATGTTGATGTAGAAGAGACATGAAGAAGAGGGGACACATGTTGATGTAGAAGAGACATGAAGAAGAGGGGACACATGTTGATGTAGAAGAGACATGAAGAAGAGGGGACACATGTTGATGTAGAAGAGACATGAAGAAGAGGGGACACATGTTGATGAAGAAGAGACATGAAGAAGAGGGGACACATGTTGATGAAGAAGAGACATGGAGAAGAGGGGACACATGTTGATGAAGAAGAGACATGAAGATTTGATTTTTAAAACAAATTTTATTTGCATTTGTTTTAAACATACACCCACCCTGCAACAGAGTCGGAACAAAACTAAAACATTACACAATCAAATAAATAAACAGATTTTCATGACTACCAAATAAATATCATTTGAAAAGCGTTTTACCCATTTAAAAACATCCTCTTTTATACACTTTAAAAACAAAAACTACACCTATCCTTTAAAACTTCAATATGAGAGAGTCATTCTCCCCAGCGAGCACAGAACCCGCCCCACAGCCCACACATCCAGAAACCCCTGCAGGTGGTTGATCAGCGTATAGTACGCATGCTCCACCCTCAGACGCGCTGCCACCAGCCCCCTCAAACAGAGCACTGCATCCGTCCATCCCACTCCAGCAAGTTGGTTCTTCCTACTTTTCCAGATTGCTAATTTTGCATTAGCAAACAAGAAATTCATCAACAGTAGGGTTTCCTTCTTTTTCAGGATGTATTTGGGGCCATGGACAAAAAGTGGTATGGAGAAAACCTCCCCGAACCCTTCCACCCACCCCTGTAACATTTTTTTAAGACCAGCCAATCTGGGACAGGACACGACTAAATGCTCCAATGTTTCTGCCATAAAACAGAACGGACAGCCTCCCCTTGTGCCTGGGTCAAAATGAGCTCTGTATTTGTTAGTGGCTATTGCACCGTGTATAATTCTCCATTGGATGTCAGCCATCCGTTTTTCAACCGGAGCTTTATACAGGATCCGCCAGCTGCCCTGAGGGGAAGAGCCCAAGCCAAACACATCCGTCCACCTCGACTCTCTGACGCCTGCAAGCGAGCCGAGGTTTAACACCTTTACGAAGCTAAGATATAGCTTCTTCCCATTGCAGGCGCTGAACTTTGCAGGTGTTAGAGTCCCCAGTGATAGCAGGAGACCCTCCTCCTCTCTCCATTCCCCCACCGCAGGACCCACACTCAAGGCAGGAAAAACATAATCATGTCCCTTTCTCCACTGGTCAGCCAGATCTGCATCCAGAGCAAAAGTCAGGTGGGATGGCGACAGCGACTGCCACACCTCATCTACCAGGTTCTCTAGAACTCGGGTTGATCGAATGCCCGTCACCTCAGCCAGTGTTTCCATGGAGACCCCCGTCAAATGGCCAAGTTTTACCACTCCCGCTTCAATGAACGCGTTCTTTAGGGTGGCTGAAGAGAAAAGGGTTCCAGAAAGAAAACCAGTGTCAAACAGTGGCTCCTCAAACAGCCACATCCCAGGCCGGGGGTCGGGTGGTCTGGTAAAACTCAGAATCTTCCAGGCATTGATGACTGAGCAGTAAAAAGGTGTAAGTCCAGTGATCTTGTACGCAGGGGCCTTCAGCAGAAACAGGTGTTTATCAAAACCAAAGCCCCCCGCCCTCCAGAGCAACAGCCGGGCCATAGCCAGCAGGGAGAGGCACCACACAGCAGCCGGGCCATAGCCAGCCAGCAGGGAGAGGCACCAGACAGCAGCCGCTGAGCTGCCTGCAGTCTAAAAGCAGCAGTCCTTGCAGTAATGTCCACGAGGCCCTGCCCCCCCTCCGCCACAGGCAGGTACAGGACCGATGCTGGCACCCAGTGATGACCCGACCAGAAGAAATCCACGAGGAGCCGCTGCAGTTGTTTCATGAGGCCCGGCGGTGGGGTTAACACCTGCAGTCTGTGCCACAGAGACGAGGCAACCAGATTGTTGGCGACAAGAACTCTTCCCCTGTAGGACAGCTGGGGGAGCAGCCATTTCCATTTGGCTAATTTTGCTTGCACCTTTTCCAGCAATCCCTCCCAGTTCTGTGCCACCATGTCCTCGGACCCCAACCAAACTCCCAGGACCTTTAAACCCTTGTTTCCCCAGCTAAGGTTACCAGGAAGACTGGGCCTATTTTCAAACCTCCACTGACCTACCAAAACTGCCTCACTCTTCTCCCAATTAACTTTGGCTGAAGCAGCCTTCCTGTACAAAGCTAGACTGTCCTGTAGCTCCTGGATATCTCGCTGACCCTGGACAAAAACACTGACATCATCAGCATAAGCTGATACAACCACCGGGGGGGCCTGAGCTGACTCTGGCAGACACAGGCCCCTCAGCCGGTTTCTAAGTCTGCACAAAAGCGGCTCGATGGCAATACTATATAATAGGCCTGAGATAGGGCAGCCCTGCCTGATCCCCCTTTTAACTGGTACAGGTCTGCTCAGCCCTCCCCCCACCTTCACAACACAACATGCATCACTGTACAAACACTTCACCCAGGACAAAAATGCTCCCCACACCAAAAGCCTGCAATGTGGCAGCCAGAAAGGTGTGATCCACACGATCAAACGCCTTCTCCTGGTCAATAGAAATAATACCAACATTTATATCATACAGTTTACAAACATCAAAAGTGTCTCTCATCAAAAACAAATTGTCCACAATTGATCTGCCAGGGATGCAATATGTCTGATCAGGACCGATAAGAAGTTCGATAAAAACCTTCAGTCTGTTAGCTAAGACCTTTGACAGTATCTTATAGTCCGTACATAGGAGAGCCACAGGTCTCCAGTTCTTCAGCAGGGTTAGGTCTCCTTTCTTAGGCAACAGTGAAATCACTGCACGCCTACAGGAAGCTGGAAGAGTCCCTTTCCCAAAGGACTCCATCAACACTTCTAGCAAGTCATGTCCCAGAATACTCCAGAAATGTTTAAAAAAGTCTGCAGGTAAACCGTCTATGCCGGGAGCCTTGCCGGAGGCCATCTGTGTCACCGCAGAGGTCAGTTCCTCCAGCGTAATGTCAGAGCCCAGGGTGTCACTTTCGGCTGGACTCAGCTGTGGAAGACCCTGAAGAAGTTCATCAGCAGCTTCCACGTCACAACCTTCAGCTTTGAACAGGTCTGTGTAGAAGGACACTGCATGCCTCCTCATCTCAGCAGGTTCAGAGGTTACCTGTCCATCAGGAAGACGCAGACATACCATCTGCTTCCTTTGGCCCACAGACCTCTCCAGGTTGAAGAAGAAGGTGGTTGGTGCATCAATGTCTCTCATGGAAATGAAACGGGCTCTGATCAGGGCTCCCTTGGCCTTCTCCTGAAGAAAACAGTTAAGCTGTTGTTGTTTTAGGAGGGACTGTTCTATATTTCGAGCAGACACACTCTAACTCTCTGATCTCCCTCTCTAACTGCTCTATAGCTCTCCTAATGTTTGCAGTGGAGTAGGCTGTATACTGTTGGCAGAACACTCTAATCTGAGCCTTTCCTACCTCCCACCACTGACTCAGGGAGGGAAAAGACTCTTTCTTTGATTTCCAGTTGATCCAAAAGAATTTAAAATTCTCACAAAAAGTCAAATCTTGTAAAATTTTAACATTAAACTGCCAGAACGATCTAGGCTTCTCTGTGTTGGATAGATGTTGATGTAGAAGAGACATGAAGAAGAGGGGACACATGTTGATGTAGAAGAGACATGAAGAAGAGGGGACACATGTTGATGTAGAAGAGACATGAAGAAGAGGGGACACATGTTGATGTAGAAGAGACATGAAGAAGAGGGGATACATGTTTATGTAGAAGAGAGATGAAGAAGAGGGGACACATGTTGATGTAGAAGAGACATGGAGAAGAGGGGACACATGTTGATGTAGAAGAGACATCAAGAAGAGGGGACACATGTTGATGTAGAAGAGACATGAGGAAGAGGGGACACATGTTGATGTAGAAGAGACATGAAGAAGAGGGGACACATGTTGATGTAGAAGAGACATGAAGAAGAGGAAGAGGGGACACATGTTGATGTAGAAGAGACATGAGGAAGAGGGGACACATGCTGATGTAGAAGAGACATGAAGAAGAGGGGACACATGTTGATGTAGAAGAGACATGGAGAAGAGGGGACACATGTTGATGTAGAAGAGACATGAAGAAGAGGGGACACATGTTGATGTAGAAGAGACATGAGGAAGAGGGGACACATGCTGATGTAGAAGAGACATGAAGAAGAGGGGACACATGTTGATGTAGAAGAGACATGGAGAAGAGGGGACACATGTTGATGTAGAAGAGACATCAAGAAGAGGGGACACATGTTGATGTAGAAGAGACATGAAGAAGAGGGGACACATGTTGATGTAGAGGAGACATGAAGAAGAGGGGACACATGTTGATGTAGAAGAGACATGAGGAAGAGGGGACACATGTTGATGTAGCAGAGATGTGAAGAAGAGGGGACACATGTTGATGTAGAAGAGACATGAAGAAGAGGGGACACGTGTTGATGTAGAAGAGACATGAGGAAGAGGGGACACGTGTTGATGTAGAAGAGACATGAAGAAGAGGGGACACATGTTGATGTAGAAGAGACATGAAGAAGAGGGGACACATGTTGATGTAGAAGAGACATGAAGAAGAGGGGACACATGTTGATGTAGAAGAGACATGGAGAAGAGGGGACACATGTTGATGTAGAAGAGACATGGAGAAGCGGGGACACATGTTGATGTAGAAGAGACATGAAGAAGAGGGGACACATGTTGATGTAGAAGAGACATGAAGAAGAGGGGACACATGTTGATGTAGAAGAGACATGAAGAAGAGGGGACACATGTTGATTTAGAAGAGACATGAAGAAGAGGGGACACATGTTGATGTAGAAGAGACATGAAGAAGAGGGGACACATGTTGATGTAGAAGAGACTTGAAGAAGAGGGGACACATGTTGATGTAGAAGAGACATGGAGAAGAGGGGACACATGTTGATGTAGAAGAGACATGAAGAAGAGGGGACACATGTTGATGTAGAAGAGACATGAAGAAGAGGGGACATGTGTTGATGTAGAAGAGACATGAAGAAGAGGGGACACATGTTGATGTAGAAGAGACATGAAGAAGAGGGGACACATGTTGATGTAGAAGAGACTTGAAGAAGAGGGGACACATGTTGATGTAGAAGAGACATGAGGAAGAGGGGACACATGTTGATGTAGAAGAGACATGAAGAAGAGGGGACACATGTTGATGTAGAAGAGACTTGAAGAAGAGGGGACACATGTTGATGTAGAAGAGACATGAGGAAGAGGGGACACATGTTGATGTAGAAGAGACATGAAGAAGAGGGGACACATGTTGATGTAGAAGAGACATGAAGAAGAGGGGACACATGTTGATGTAGAAGAGACATGAAGAAGAGGGGACACATGTTGATGTAGAAGAGACGTGAAGAAGAGGGGACACAAGTTGATATAGCAGAGATGTGAAGAAGAGGGGACACATGTTGATGTAGAAGAGACATGAAGAAGAGGGGACACGTGTTGATGTAGAAGAGACATGAGGAAGAGGGGACACGTGTTGATGTAGAAGAGACATGAAGAAGAGGGGACACGTGTTGATGTAGAAGAGACATGAAGAAGAGGGGACACGTGTTGATGTAGAAGAGACATGAAGAAGAGGGGACACATGTTGATGTAGAAGAGACATGAAGAAGAGGGGACACATGTTGATGTAGAAGAGACATGGAGAAGAGGGGACACATGTTGATGTAGAAGAGACATGGAGAAGAGGGGACACACATGTTGATGTAGAAGAGACATCAAGAAGAGGGGACACATGTTGATGTAGAAGAGACATGAAGAAGAGGGGACACATGTTGATGTAGAAGAGACATGAAGAAGAGGGGACACATGTTGATGTAGAAGAGACTTGAAGAAGAGGGGACACATGTTGATGTAGAAGAGACATGGAGAAGAGGGGACACATGTTGATGTAGGAGAGACATGAAGAAGAGGGGACACATGTTGATGTAGAAGAGACATGAAGAAGAGGGGACATGTGTTGCTGTAGAAGAGACATGAAGAAGAGGGGACACATGTTGATGTAGAAGAGACATGAAGAAGAGGGGACACATGTTGATGTAGAAGAGACATGAAGAAGAGGGGACACATGTTGATGTAGAAGAGACATGAAGAAGAGGGGACACATGTTGATGTAGAAGAGACATGGAGAAGAGGGGGCACATGTTGATGTAGAAGAGACATGAAGAAGAGGAGACACATGTTGATGTAGAAGAGACATGAAGAAGAGGGGACACATGTTGCTGTAGAAGAGACATGAAGAAGAGGGGACACATGTTGCTGTAGAAGAGACATGAAGAAGAGGGGACACATGTTGCTGTAGAAGAGACATGAAGAAGAGGGGACACATGTTGATGTAGAAGAGACATGAAGAAGAGGGGACACATGTTGATGTAGAAGAGACATGAAGAAGAGGGGACACATGTTGCTGTAGAAGAGACATGAAGAAGAGGGGACACATGTTGCTGTAGAAGAGACATGAAGAAGAGGGGACACATGTTGCTGTAGAAGAGACATGAAGAAGTGGACTTTGCATAATAGGTGACCTCTAAACTGTCTGATAAATGTCCCCCTGTGTGTTCTGTCCAGCTCTCTCCGTCAGTATTCCTTCCACTCCCTGAAGGACGTGTCCTCTCTGACAGACGTCCCTGACCTGAGGAACGACCTGGCCTTCCTGCTGCACATGTTGGACCAGTACGACCCCCTGCTGGCTCAGCGCCTGTCCGTGTTTCTGTCTCCGGTCACCGAGAGCCGGCTGCTGGAGGAGAGCCTGGAGAGGCGCTGGGGGGGGGAGAAGCTGAGGTCCATGAGCCGCGTGGACTCGGAGGGAAGCTCCAGGCTGCAGCTGGTGGCTCTCCCTCGTCTGCCTCCAGCTCTCTTCACCCTCAACCAGCTGCACGTCCTCAAGCTGGAGCTCATCACCGAGGCCAGGTTCACTGCTCAGGTAGCCAACATGAAATCACTCAGGTGAGTTCAGGATGCTTTGATATCACTTCTTCATGTCTCTTCTACATCAACATGTGTCCCCTCTTCTTCATGTCTCTTCTACATCAACATGTGTCCCCTCTTCTTCATGTCTCCTCTAAATCAACATGTGTCCTCTCTCCTTCATGTCTCTTCTACATCAACATGTGTCCCCTATTCTCCATGTCTCTTCTACATCAACATGTGTCCCCTCTTCTTCATGTCTCTTCTACATCAACATGTGTCCCCTCTTCTTCATGTCTCTTCTACATCAACATGTGTCCCCTCTTCTTCATGTCTCTTCTACATCAACATGTGTCTCCTCTTCTTCGTGTCTCTTCTACATCAACATGTGTCCCCTCTTCTTCATGTCTCTTCTACATCAACATGTGTCTCCTCTTCTTCATGTCTCTTCTACATCAACATGTGTCCCCTCTTCTTCATGTCTCTTCTACATCAACATGTGTCCCCTCTTCTTCATGTCTCTTCTACATCAACATGTGTCCCCTCTTCTTCATGTCTCCTCTAAATCAACATGTGTCCTCTCTCCTTCATGTCTCTTCTACATCAACATGTGTCCCCTATTCTCCATGTCTCTTCTACATCAACATGTGTCCCCTCTTCTTCATGTCTCTTCTACATCAACATGTGTCCCCTCTTCTTCATGTCTCTTCTACATCAACATGTGTCTCCTCTTCTTCGTGTCTCCTCTACATCAACACGTGTCCCCTCTTCTTCATGTCTCCTCTACATCAACATGTGTCCCCTCTTCTCCATGTCTCTTCTACATCAACATGTGTCCCCTCTTCTTCATGTCTCTTCTACATCAACACGTGTCCCCTCTTCTCCATGTCTCTTCTACATCAACATGTGTCCCCTCTTCTTCATGTCTCTTCTACATCAACATGTGTCCCCTCTTCTTCATGTCTCTTCTACATCAACATGTGTCCTCTCTCCTTCATGTCTCTTCTACATCAACATGTGTCCCCTCTTCTCCATGTCTCTTCTACATCAACATGTGTCCCCTCTTCTTCATGTCTCTTCTACATCAACATGTGTCCCCTCTTCTTCATGTCTCTTCTACATCAACATGTGTCCCCTCTTCTTCATGTCTCTTCTACATCAACATGTGTCCCCTCTTCTTCATGTCTCTTCTACATCAACATGTGTCCCCTCTTCTTCATGTCTCTTCTACATCAACATGTGTCTCCTCTTCTTCATGTCTCTTCTACATCAACATGTGTCCCCTCTTCTTCATGTCTCTTCTACATCAACATGTGTCCCCTCTTCTTCATGTCTCTTCTACATCAACATGTGTCCCCTCTTCTTCATGTCTCTTCTAAATCAACATGTGTCCCCTCTCCTTCATGTCTCTTCTACATCAACATGTGTCCCCTCTTCTCCATGTCTCTTCTACATCAACATGTGTCCCCTCTTCTTCATGTCTCTTCTACATCAACATGTGTCCCCTCTTCTTCATGTCTCTTCTACATCAACACGTGTCCCCTCTTCTTCATGTCTCTTCTACATCAACATGTGTCCCCTCTTCTTCATGTCTCTTCTACATCAACATGTGTCCCCTCTTCTTCATGTCTCTTCTACATCAACATGTGTCCCCTCTTCTTCATGTCTCTTCTACATCAACATGTGTCCCCTCTTCTTCATGTCTCTTCTACATCAACATGTGTCCCCTCTTCTTCATGTCTCTTCTACATCAACATGTGTCCCCTCTTCTTCATGTCTCTTCTACATCAACATGTGTCCCCTCTTCTCCATGTCTCTTCTACATCAACATGTGTCCCCTCTTCTTCATGTCTCTTCTACATCAACATGTGTCCCCTCTTCTCCATGTCTCTTCTACATCAACATGTGTCCCCTCTTCTTCATGTCTCTTCTACATCAACATGTGTCCCCTCTTCTCCATGTCTCTTCTACATCAACATGTGTCCCCTCTTCTTCATGTCTCTTCTACATCAACATGTGTCCCCTCTTCTTCATGTCTCTTCTACATCAACATGTGTCCCCTCTTCTTCATGTCTCTTCTACATCAACATGTGTCCCCTCTTCTCCATGTCTCTTCTACATCAACATGTGTCCCCTCTTCTTCATGTCTCTTCTACATCAACATGTGTCCCCTCTTCTTCATGTCTCTTCTACATCAACATGTGTCCCCTCTTCTTCATGTCTCTTCTACATCAACATGTGTCCCCTCTTCTCCATGTCTCTTCTACATCAACATGTGTCCCCTCTTCTTCATGTCTCTTCTACATCAACATGTGTCCCCTCTTCTTCATGTCTCTTCTACATCAACATGTGTCCCCTCTTCTTCATGTCTCTTCTACATCAACATGTGTCCCCTCTTCTTCATGTCTCTTCTACATCAACATGTGTCCCCTCTTCTTCATGTCTCTTCTACATCAACATGTGTCCCCTCTTCTCCATGTCTCTTCTACATCAACATGTGTCCCCTCTTCTTCATGTCTCTTCTACATCAACATGTGTCCCCTCTTCTTCATGTCTCTTCTACATCAACATGTGTCCCCTCTTCTTCATGTCTCTTCTACATCAACATGTGTCCCCTCTTCTTCATGTCTCTTCTACATCAACATGTGTCCCCTCTTCTCCATGTCTCTTCTACATCCACATGTGTCCGCCCTTCTTCATGTCTCTTCTACATCAACATGTGTCCCCTCTTCTTCATGTCTCTTCTACATCAACATGTGTCCCCTCTTCTTCATGTCTCTTCTACATCAACATGTGTCCCCTCTTCTTCATGTCTCTTCTACATCAATATGTGTCCCCTCTTCTTCATGTCTCTTCTACATCAACATGTGTCCCCTCTTCTCCATGTCTCTTCTACATCAACATGTGTCCCCTCTTCTTCATGTCTCTTCTACATCAACATGTGTCCCCTCTTCTTCTTGTCTCTTCTTATGTCTCTTCTACATCAACATGTGTCCCCTCTTCTTCATGTCTCTTCTACATCAACATGTGTCCCCTCTTCTTCATGTCTCTTCTACATCAACATGTGTCCCCTCTTCTTCATGTCTCTTCTACATCAACATGTGTCCCCTCTTCTTCATGTCTCTTCTACATCAACATGTGTCCCCTCTTCTTCATGTCTCTTCTACATCAACATGTGTCCCCTCTTCTTCATGTCTCTTCTACATCAACATGTGTCCCCTCTTCTTCATGTCTCTTCTACATCAACATGTGTCCCCTCTTCTTCATGTCTCTTCTACATCAACATGTGTCCCCTCTTCTTCATGTCTCTTCTACATCAACATGTGTCCCCTCTTCTTCATGTCTCTTCTACATCAACATGTGTCCCCTCTTCTTCATGTCTCTTCTACATCAACATGTGTCCCCTCTTCTTCATGTCTCTTCTACATCAACATGTGTCCCCTCTTCTTCATGTCTCTTCTACATCAACATGTGTCCCCTCTTCTTCATGTCTCTTCTACATCAACATGTGTCCCCTCTTCTTCATGTCTCTTCTACATCAACATGTGTCCCCTCTTCTTCATGTCTCTTCTACATCAACCTGTGTCCCCTCTTCTTCATGTCTCTTCTACATCAACATGTGTCCCCTCTTCTTCATGTCTCTTCTACATCAACATGTGTCCCCTCTTCTTCATGTCTCTTCTACATCAACAAAGATTTTCTCTCTTTTTGATCAATTTCTATAAAAACCTGTCTGAAAATGAGCTGATCAGATTTTGGCCACTTGATGATGTCATCACGATGTCTTGTCTTGAGTAACCATCAGCCAATCAGCAACCAAGGTAACCCCCCCCCCCCCCCCTTATCACCTGAATCTCCTCCTAGAGCACCAATAGGCGCGTTCACACTGGAGTACTTTTCCCGTTTAGTTCCGATAGTGCCTGGAATTTTTTCGTTCACACCAAAAAGAGAACTTCGTTCCGAGAACTTTTACCCCCATGTGTAGTGCCTGCTAGAGAGGTGGGACTATCCTGGGGAGAAAAAAGTACCAATTTCTATTGGCTGGGCGGATTGCAAACCACGCCCGTAAAACTTCAAAGTTTTGTGAAGCAGCCATTGTATTTGCTGGCATTAGCATTATTAGCATTAGCATTAGCCCTGCGCACCAACGGAGAGTGACTAACTTATGGCAACAGAAAAGTGAACATGGGAGCGGTGGAGATGAGGAGGTGTCGGCGTTCTGGCGATTCACTCGGAAGGCTTCAGTAGAAGCTGCTGGGACTCCCAGCAGCTTCCACTGAAGCCTTCCCCAACTCCGGGGACTTCCGGCCGGGGACTTTGGGCGGCAGTACACGCCGTGAAGTGGTTTGCGGCCTGCCAGTAAACCCAAAGCAGAAGAAGAAGAAGTGACGTCAGCGGCTTCATTTGCCTAATCCACCCTCAGGGACTTTTTCCGGTGTGAACGCGATCGGCTCTTAGTTCCATGGGGGAACCAAGTGCGGCAAAGTACTTGGTGTGAACGCGGCTATGTGTTCTTTGTAACCAAATGTCTCTCAGAGGGGCGTGGGGAGTGGCTCCTTATTTTCATCTAAAGTAACAGACAGAGAATCAGCACTTTGGAAATAGGGCTGAAACAGAGGGGATTATGGGTAATGCTGCAATAATCTGTTTGGTGTTTCAGCCAATCAGAGACAGGCTCTGAGACCTGTGATATATTGATGAAGAACAGAATAATAGAGGATCTTTAACGATGTATTCCCCCAACAGGGAGCTCCACCTCTACCACTGCTCAGCGGCGGTGGACCCTGGGGCTCTGGGGGTCCTGCAGGAGCGTCTGGAGGTCCTTCACCTCACCTTCACCCAGGCCTCAGAGATCCCCGGCTGGGTAACTTCCCTCCGAGGCCTGCACGAGCTCCACCTGTCCGGACGCCTGAGCAACGATAACGGTGTGGGTCGCAGCTGGGCGTTAGGAAGCCTGCGACAACTCCGTCACCTCCGAGTGCTGGTGATCAGAGGCATGCTGCAGAGGATCCCCGGGGAGCTGTGTGAGGTTGGTCTGCCGCTTTAATATCATAATAATAATTATACATTTAATTGTTATAGCGCTTTTCCTGGTGCTCAAAGACGCTTTACATTAAATCAGAAACAACACAAAGAAACAACAAAATGTCTATATTTCTGTTGCTGTAATATATTGGTCTTTAATGGAACAGTCTAACTTATCAAGAACATTTTATATTAAGATAAGATAAGATAAGAAGTACTTTATTGAAATGTTTGCTTTGCAGCAGCGTCAAAAGACAAGGCATAAGAGAAATTAAAAGACTAGAAATAAACTGTAAACATCTCAAATGGAAATAAAATAGCATTAAAAAATATATATATGTGGAAATACAAACGTACATTAACTCAAAGCAGGATATTATATATACATATTGTGTATTCTTTGCCTTTTCCGGTGGAGATATGTACATAATACATTTTCTATGTATTGTTTTTATTCCATTTTATTATGTTTTCGGAATTTTTTCGGATCAAGAATGGCAGGTATTAGTCCGAACTGTAAAACGCACCCAAAACTCATCAAAATTAGCCACAGAAGCACAAAGATGGTCCCTTTCTGGATAAAACTGCCATTTTCGAGTTGATTCAAGATCCTCAATAACCTCCAAAACGGTTCCAAAATCGGCCATTCTTACTATTGTCTGCATTATGCTTATTAAAGCTACTTCAGTCAGATACTCACGTGCTCTTAACATGTTTATTAGAAGCAGCATATAGTAGGCGTCTCGGCTCGGGCCTCATCACTCCACAGACTTACAAAGAACATTGAGTGATGGTTAGATAACTACCCCGAGCCTACAGGTGGAAGCTGGGTGGTGGGGGGGGGGCAGGCGAGCAGCACGGGAACGCATCAGCAATGTGACAGAGGAGACCTGGCAGCTTCAATAGAGCGGCATGTGAAGGAGATTGTGATTGGTCGGTTGTAAGTCGCGTCACGTTAATGTATCATTGGTGCTCGAGTTGACCGCCTGAACTAGCTCGCAGGCTTCGAGCTTATGCCCAACATATGCAAGTTAGCATCCGGCAGTTTCTCTGTTGGGCCCACACTGTACATTTCTCACATAACACTTTTGAGGTACTCAACATGTCCGTGCTCCCAATAGGACTCTGTGAGCTGGCTAACAGACTGATAAAGTATCATCGTATTGTTCTGTCAGAGAGAAACCATTATTTCACTTTATTATCATACATGTAGCCTTCCTTGTATCTATTAACCCAGGGGTGTCAAACTACATTTCATCGCGGGCCACATCAGCATTATGGCTGCGCTCAAAGGGCCGGTTGTAACTTTAAGACTATATAAAAAAGACATATATAAATATTTAATATATATAAAATAATGTGTTGTATTACATAGTTGCCTCTGCATTGGATTATTATCGGATAGGGTAATAACTTCATAATTAACTACGTCTGAAAGCAGAAGTCTAGGGCAAATAATTGCACGTCTCTTCAGTGAGAATGTCACAAAATGATTTTAAAAGAAAAGCCACATTCTGGAAAAACAAAAAAAGTAACATTTTGAAAACAAAATCTATTTTCGACAAAAAAAGTCAAATTCTGAGAAAGTCAAATTTGAGATGCATTGTGGGACATGTAGTTTATGAGCAACGTGCTTCTGTAAAGTAGCATGTAAACATATTATATTCTTTGCAAGCTCTTGTGGGGCCACAGAAAGTGAAGTCGCGGGCCTTGAGTTTGACACCCCTGTATTAACCTGTTAAAATGTTATATCTTGCATGTACCTGTAAAGTTCTTGAATTTCTTGTTTTTAGCGCGTTGAGCTGCATGTGTCGTATGAAAAGTGCTATATATATATAAATAAAGCTGTATTATTGTTGCATGGTAGGTGGCGGGCAGCTTGGTGCGGCTGGAGGTCTTCAACGAGGGCACCAGGCTGCTGGTCCTCACAGGGCTGAAGCGGATGGTGGACCTGACGGAGCTGCTGCTGCAGGACTGCCGGCTGGAGAGACTACCGTCCGCTCTGCTCTCCCTCACCAACCTGCGCACGCTGGACCTGCAGCACAACAACCTGCGGACCCTGGAGGAGCTGCTCAGTCTGGCTGCTCTGCGCCGCCTCTCCTGCCTCAGACTCGCCTACAACCGCGTCCTCGCATTACCTGCTAGTGTGGCCGTTCTGCGAGGCCTGGAGCTCCTGGATCTGTCCAACAACCAGCTGCAGAGCCTTCCTCCAGCCCTCTTCACTCTGCACCGCCTCAGGAAGCTGTTCCTGGCTGGTAACCTGCTGGAGGTGCTTCCTGCGGAGGTGAAAGCGCTGCAGCTGCTCACAGAGCTGGATGTCAGTGGGAACAGACTGGAGAAACTGCCCTCTCAGCTGTTCAGTAGCTGTGTGGAGCTGCACATCCTCAATGTGGCGCATAACTCTCTCAGTGCACTGCCCAGAGGTGTTGCCGCTCTGAGTCGGCTGTGCAGGTTGGATCTGCGCAGTAACAGTCTGGAGGATCTGCCCGCGGAGCTGGGATCCTGCCCCGGGCTGCATGGAGGGGGTCTGCTGGTGGAAGACTGGCTGTTTCTCTCTTTGCCCCCCAGAGTTAGGGACTTCCTGAGCAGATCCTGCCCCCCCTCTGGTGCATATTCAGAGGGTAATTCACGCCCAGAGTCCGACAGTTTCCCGTACTTCTCTCCCACTCAGTGGAGTTTCTCTTCTGCTCTGGAATCACAGATATAAGCCTCGAATTGTGAAATGCAATGTACTCAAGTATCAATGTTGAGGTACACTAACTGAGTATTTACTGTAATTTCTTGATACTTTCTACTTCAATACATTTTGGAAGATTGTAGCGATTACTCCACTACACTTATCTGACAGCTTTGATAACGCTACAGATTCAGCTTGTTAGCAAAATATATATCAACATGCTAAAGAAAAGGAACCAATGAAAAGGTGCAGTCGTAGTCCCTTATGGCCGCTTGTTTCTTACTGTGCCTGTTGTATCACTTTATTAAAATAACTCACTGCGAGTGTTAAATTCTCGTAACTGTAATCCAACCGGATGCTGGTGTGTCTATATATAGCTGCTTGTACTTATCTCCAACACCAACACAAATTATGAACCTATGCATTACCAATACTGACTTTTCTGCTGGTATTTGCAATTATCAGCCTTATAATTAGTATTTCTAACAATAATACTGACATTACCACTGGGTGTTTGCCACGCTGAGGCCACTTCATGTTTGTGCAGTCATATGTGTGTTGAACCTTTTGAAATAACATAATACAGAAAGAAGTGAATGAATAAATGTTATTTTGTACCTGTTCCTATTGTTGTTGTTTTTATTTATACTGTTACTTTCATATTTTATCATTTTTGTATCCTTGTGTGAACTATTATCTGTTCTGTCATATATTTAAATATTATTGGCAGACTAACTAAGTCACATGTGTCAAACTCAAGGCCCGGGGGCCAAATCAGGCCCTTGGTGGATTTAATTTCGGCCCGCAGGATAATTTCTAATTCCTATTAGATCTGGCCCGCCGGTATATTGCACACCTTCCCTCCATCCTGAGGGTCTCCTCCGCTCAGAGCCTGAGCCCAAACATTGATGACCTTGCTCCCAAGATGAGATGCCAAGTGTCTGAGCTAGCATCTCAGAGCAGCACACTGAGTTCAATGGATGCTTCCTTCTGCACTTTGTCTCTCACGACAACAGGGCATGTTTGTTTCTTTGAGGGGAATAGTTTTGTTGAAGCTGTTGTTGGCCTGTGGGGAAATGTACTCATAAGAAGTGACTGAGGAAAAGCTGCAGATAGAGCCATGAGAAATGAAGCTGCAGATAGAGCCATGAGAAATGAATGCAACTGATTATTTAATGTTGTTTTTATAGGCAATAATTGAAGCTTTGTTAGTTCCAGGTTTAATATGTGCAATAAGTTCATTTCAATAAGTTTTGCAATAAACATTGAACCAGTCCGGCCCTCCACTAGTACCCATTTTTTTATTTTGGCCCACTGTGTGTTTGAGTTTGACACCCCTGAACTAAGAGGACTAATACAGGTTTAATTAATGTAGTTAATACATAATTTAAATGGCCTAAAAGTCCCTGATTTTATAAAATAAGAAATGTTCGCCCATACGAAAATCATATTAAAGTCCTTTCCTTTCTTTTTTGCACATAAGAATGCATTTACTTTATTGTGCAGTTTATTTTGTTGTTCTAATTAAATGTCAATGTCTCTCCTGGGCTTCCATACACTCATCACTGCTGTATCCCGCTTTTTTATACTGCGGCACACTTTTCAACCAATCGCTATCCTCTTTTACCGGCGCTCGTCTAAATCCACCAATCGTAATGATGCGCTTCAGAGAAGGCGGGACTTCCGGGTACTCGTATAAACCGACTGAGGCCTGCCCATGCGGTTTTGATCTGTAGTAGAGAAGCTAACAACGACAAGGTAAGAATTCAGTCTTTTATCCACAAATGGAGAGTTTTTGAAAAACATTGAATGAAGTTTGGGAAGAGTTCCATCAGTGTAGTTCGAAGGAGTTACAGATAATCTACTCTGTAATGAAATATCTTCTTTCATTGTTTGTTTTATGATGATAGTCGTTACGTTTCTGCGTTAGCATTAGTTAGCTTAGCCACCAACATTTCTCCATTTAATTTTTTTTATTGTTTTACTAAGTGCGTAGATTTTTCTATCCCAACATGTTGAGTTAAATATAATTAAATACGTGTTTAATTATTTGTCTACGGTGGTTGTGAGTATGGTTTCGCTGCTTCGTCAGGAAAATATTGTTTGCCGCTAGCATGTTAGCTTAGCATTAGTTATGAAACACAATGGAGTCCCAGTGTTGTCAACGGATCTGAAGCTAGTGCTAACCGGTTTGGTTAAACCTATTTAAACTATTCAAGGCTTGGCTTCATTAAAAGAATGTGAACGGGTGTGTTGTGTAAAGGGGAGCCGCTTAGTCTACATACTGCGTACTTTAATTGTAGGCCTGGTTTAATATGAGCGCCTGCAAATAACCTAGTTAGCATAGCTGAATAGCCTCTTGTCGTACAATGGGTGAGATTCAGTTACGCCTATTCAACCATAATACTACCACTGTACACACACCAAACTCATGTTGCAATGAAAGCTAATTATCACACTTTTGTAGTATTACATTGTTTGAATCTTCTTTAAAATGTGTGGTTAAAGTTGACACAAATAATAGCAACAACAGCTGGTCTCAGTTTACAGTTCTCTTTCAAACCAGTTGGAAAGTTGGTTGTAGGATTGCACAATTAGTGGAAATGTTATCAACATTTCAGTGTGAATTTGTGTAATATCCAAATCACAGAAGGCACACGATGTGTTATGCCTTAATGTGTTAAAATAAAGTTTTGAATGTAGTATTGTGGAGCTGCGGAGATAACCCGCCCTACATATAGTTTTACATACTAAATTAAACATTTGTTTGGTACAGTCCCTTTTATAAAGTCACTCCGTAATCAATGGTAATGACAATTATACAATACAGCTTCATTTGTAAAGCACTTTAAAATCTCCAGGTGTTGCGCAATGAAATTAATGTACTTACTAAAATCACACAGCTCAGCTTATAAGCCATTAAATAGGTAGAAAATACAAATTAAAAAGTTATAAATAACAGCCATATAATCAAACTAATAGATAGTTTGAAAAGCAACTATCTACAAAGTTTTGGATGCAGGAGAAGTGGGTTTTTAAGAAAAAAATCAATACCTCCACTTTTATGTCTTTATTAGGATCCCCATTAGCACTAGCATGAGCATTGGCTATTCTTCCTGGGGTCCTCACACACTCAAAACATACATACAACAAAATGTATGTTTATTTCCACACTATCATTCAAAAATAGTCAGTCACACTTATCCAACTTGTGCAACTCAAGATTCAAAGGTTTTATTGTCATATGCACAAAGCTACAGTGTAGAAATAAGACGATATACATGTCTACTTATTTCCCCAAGTTGTTCAGTCATGTGATGATAGACATGTTCACAATTTGAAACTCACACTTGTTCCTTTTCCCTCCCTAGACCGACATAATGGCAGAGACTGATGTTGACAACGAGCTGCTCGACTACGAAGAGGATGAGGAGCCTCAGGGAGCCCCGGAGAGCGCCGTCCCCGCGGGGAAGAAGGAGGTGAAGGGGTCCTACGTGTCCATCCACAGCTCCGGGTTCAGGGACTTCCTGCTCAAACCAGAGCTGCTGCGTGCCATCATCGACTGCGGGTTTGAGCATCCGTCTGAAGGTGAGCGAACTTTGGTTGTATTTATAGAAATGTATTTCTTTATCTTGTTTTCAAGAGGGTCCCGACAAAAGCAACGGCTTGACAAACAAAGTACATTATAAAAAGCAAACAAGGACAAACCACGTGAAGTAATTCATGGAATCGTTACAATTTGATGGACGATGTCTAATAGATACGTTTCATCAATAACAAGAGCAGACCATTTTACTGGTTGTGTCAAATGTATAAAACAAAAGGGGTATGGGTTTGTTTGTTTGTTTGTGTTGTAGCTGTTAGGCACAAATGAAATTCAAAGTGCTTTCTGTAAGCGTGGGGAAAGACGGGGGAACAATTCATGAAATACAGAAAATTGTGAAATCAACATGAAAATGGTGAGAACATAATGTTGTTAAACGACCTGTGGCAAACCGGCGGTAAACGCAAAGGTTTTTAGCATCAGTTTAATACTAATTATCGTTTTGATCTATAAGGTTTTCTTTGATAACATGAAATACAAAATGAAACCTAACTCAAGGATCTTCCACGCGTCTACAAAACCTCGATGTACTTGCTTTCCCAACAATAATGTACCTGCATTGACACATATTTTTTAATTTTGTTTTCAGTCCAGCACGAGTGCATCCCACAAGCGATCCTGGGCATGGACATCCTGTGCCAAGCGAAGTCCGGAATGGGAAAGACGGCCGTGTTCGTGCTGGCCACGCTGCAGCAGATCGAACCTGTTGACGGACAGGTCAGTACGAATGTTGAATACAATAGGTGTATGTATTGGATCGAGTGAAGGACGCGTTGTCATAGGAAATGTACAGAGGACTAGTGAGATACTTTTTTTCTTGTGATAGTAAATCACAAAGTGTGCAGATGCTTCTGTGAGACGTCAATAATAATAATAATAGCTTGGATTTATATAGCGCCTTTCAAGGGATCCATGGTCGCTTTACAAGTAATAGGGCAAAAATCAGACAGACAAAACAACAGATCGATTTAGGGGCCGAAAGCCTTGGCAAACAGATGGTGAGGGCCCTTTGAAGGCGTCGAGTGTGGGGATGTTGCGAGTCTCCGCAGGGAGAGCGTTCCAGAGGGACTGCCACACTGAAGGCTCTGTCCCCGAAGGTTCGCAGTTTGGTGCGAGGGGTGGTGAGCAGGCCAGAGTCTGAGGACCGCAGGTTCCGGGGTGGGGCATGTGGGTGAAGGATGTCCGATAGGTACTGGGGGTCAAGGAGAGACTTGTAGGTGAGGAGGAGGACTTTGTAGGTGATGCGGGACTTGACCGGCAACCAGTGGAGGTGGATGAGGGTGGGACTGATGTGCTGCCACGGCTTTGTGTGTGAGGACACGAGCTGCACAGTTTTGGACATACTGGAGCCTGTCCTGGGTTTGGTTGGGGACCCCGAACAGGACACCATTGCAGTAGTCCAACGGGCCATGGGTGCCACAACCATGAGCTCTGTTTTATTGCTGTTCAGAAATATTCAAATGTGTACGTTATAGGAAACCATTCGAAACGCAATTTGTAGTAGAAATGTGTATTAGGCAGTAGGGCTGCACGATTTGGGAAAATAATCGAATTGGGATTTTTCTGACAGATATTGCGATTTTTGTTTTTAAGCCATATCTCCGGCTAGGAAGGTTGCTTTAAAGTCAAGTTTCAGATTCACCCTGTAGAGCGCCACGGTGACGCGTCCTAAAACCCGAAAGTAAACTCCTTCCGGTTCCTTTGACAAAAAGCAATGCAAGTTCTCCTTAGGATTTTGGAAAATAGCTGGAAATAAGGTCTGTGGTTGAAACGCATTGAAGAGACGGATCACGTTTTGATCAGGTGCATTTATCTAACCGGTTAGTTTCCCACAGATCTTATTTCGAGCTATTTTCCAAAATCCTAAGGAGAACTTGCATTGTTTTTGTCGAAGGAACCGGAAGTGGGAACAAGCTAACTTACTTCCGAGTTTTAGGATGCGTCACTGGCCCTCTATAGGGAGCCATTTGGAAAAGTATTTCAAAAATACTTGGCAGGTGACGGGATCAATCTATCATGGGCCACTTCTGATTGGTTAACAACGGCGGTACATGTGGAGCACAGCACTTCTGATTGGTGCTGATGACTGACACACAGGAAGAACACAATAAACAAATTAAAAACAAAATCGAAGGCTTTGCAGTTGGATAATTGCATCATTTCAAATGTAATCGTTCAGCCCCATCAGGCAGCGAATGATAACCCAATCACGAGGTATCTTTTGTGAAATTAAGTTTTTTGTGGGAAACTTGAATAAATAGCTTTATCCAAGATGTTTTGTTACAGCAGGATAGATTTAAGGGACTTTGCGGCACCATGTATGATGAAGTTAATGTTGTTTAACAATAGTATTGAATATGTGGAACTTTACTTGTGCGTACGTAGAAACTACATTTCATGCATTTTGATTTAATTTCTTTATTAAGGATTTCAGATTTAACAGACGAGACAACCATTTTTCCTGTTTTTTGGTTTTCTGGAAAATTGGTCACAGCGTTGTATCGCTTACACATCCTGATACATTTCACACGATAGAGAAAAACATGTATTAAAAATATATAAAAACACAATAAATTAAAAAAAAATAGTAACTAAAGTGGGGACGTATAGACTTACGTCCTCCGATGGTGACATTCCTAATCCGGACGCATTAACTTGTGGCGTGTCTGACTGTCTGTCTCTGCTCCTCCTCAGGTCTCCGTGCTAGTCATGTGTCACACGCGAGAGCTGGCCTTCCAGATCAGCAAAGAGTACGAGCGCTTCTCAAAGTACATGTCCACGGTAAAGTGCGCCGTGTTCTTCGGAGGCATGGCCATCAAGAAGGACGAGGACGTGCTGAAGAAGAACTGCCCTCACATCGTGGTGGGAACGCCGGGCCGAATCCTCGCTCTCATCCGGAACAAAACCCTCGCCCTGAAGAACGTCAAGCACTTCGTTCTGGACGAGTGCGACAAGATGCTGGAGCAGCTCGGTGGGTTTTGTTTGTCGGTTCTGAACACGTGTCTGTTGACGGGACCCATCCTTGAAACACTTTTAATTCTGTAGGCGCCGTGGAACTGTATTCTTTTATAGTGTTGACTAGGGATGGGTACCGTTAAGGTTTTAACGGTACTACTACTTTTATCGATGCCGCTTATCGGTCCGGTCTTTTAACGGGACTCTTATCGGTTCTTTTGAAGAAAAAAATAAGGTGAACAAATTGTGAACAAAACTAACATTGCTTTTTATTTAAATTTAATACATAATATTTCACATCAAAAGAAACAACAAATCGTATTAAATATTCTGATGACAGAACTGTAAACAGAATAGCTGAAACTTTAACTAAATAAATAACTCTTGCCTCTAATCCAGGGGTGGGGAACCTTTTTCCTCAAGGGCCATTTCAATTTTTACAATATCCTCAGAGGGCCGTACAAGTTATTGACCTCTGCTTAAAATAACTAAAATCACAGCCCATTCATTTCGTTCTGTGCAAAGAAAAAGCAACCTCTGAATCCAGATATCTCACCATGACTCGCGTATGCATGCACTTGCAGGGTGTGGCGTGACCACCAACACAGAAAGATATGGACACAAGATGTGTGCAAATGTATTTAGTTTCCGATCCATGTGGACATGATTTAAGGGGGGGGACACCTAACCTCCTCTAGGGGGGTCCGGGGGCATGCTCCCCTGGGAAGATTATTTTTTAAATGTTGAAGTTAAAAGCATCAATCTGGTGCACTTTGAGAGCAACATGAGGAGATCTATGGACCCATCTCTCAACAGCCAAATGAAACAGAACTGTAAGCAGATTTACTTTTTCTTTATGGATATTTTACAAATCACTCCCCTTTCAAACTGTATTCTTGTTTATTAATAACAACTTTTTTTTACTATCATATAGTATTTTATACCCGTTTACTTTATTCTCTTTTTTTATTACTATAATGATCATATAAAGATGTGCCTTTACCTCACTGGTTGGAGAAAAAGCTTCTTATATTCGTTAGCATAGCTAGCTAACCAGATGCTAATAACAACACAGTTATTGACTGTCTGATCAGTATGACAGATGAGCAGATCGCCACTGGGCTTTCAACTAAAGACACAGCCACGCAGAAACTGCGGCATGTGTATGGACTTATCGGTACTGCCATTTCTGAAGTGCTGGAGTGACGTTCTGGTGCTCTCCGTCAGAACTGCACCCCTGTCAGTCGAGACCTATACCATGTAATGACATGTTAGGCTCGTGTTGTGTTCAAGGACCCTGACCGTGGCCAGGAAAAACAGGCACTCGCTTTGTTAAAAAAAATTGCGGTCTAGATTTCTTACATTTTTTTCTTTTTTGCGTGTGTTTATAAATTACCTCGAGAGCCGTACACGGACCGGAGGTGCCCCACCCCGCTCTAATCATTAACCCATGTTTGTATAACTGAGTTAACAACTCCGTGTGTTGCTGCTAGCATACAGAACACCTGACGTGGACACGTTACTCGTGGAGAGGGCTAGAGAGATGGTGGAACCCGGTGCATTCCTCCGTCTGGATGTGGAGCACTTTGATAAATGTTTAGACAAACTGCTCGTGTTACCGCCCTCACATGATAAACTCTTCGTGTGTGTGTGTGTGTGTGTGTGTGTGTGTGTGTGTGTGTGTCTCGCAAGCAGACAGGAGAGAGATAAAATAATCATAGAGGCTTTTTGCAGTCTTTTTGAAATTAGAAACGGAGTTGGCGAAACTAAAACTGCAATATAATTTTTGTGTATTAATAATACACATGACATATATTTTGTCTCCAGTACCGATAACAAAAACGATAACGTCGGAGCTTAGCGGTACCACGGTCTTTAATAATCCAGCCCCGGGCCTGTTTAATACCGGGGCTCGGTACCCATACTGTTGACTACAGATGTCACAATTAGGTGTGGCGCTAACACAGTGTGTGTGTGTGTGTGTATGCTGCGTCTTTGTGGTCTTGTATGAATGTTTTGGCGGCACCTTGAAAGGAGTGGCTTTGCTTCTTTCCCTTCACTTGAATAATGACTATAAACGATTGTCTTCTCTTCCAGACATGAGGCGTGACGTCCAGGACATCTTTAAGATCACGCCCCACGAGAAGCAGGTCATGATGTTCAGCGCGACTCTGAGCAAAGAGATCCGACCCGTCTGCCGCAAGTTCATGCAGGACGTAAGTGATCGACATGTGTCCCCTCTTCTTCATGTCTCTTCTACATCAACATGTGTCTCCTCTTCTTCATGTCTCTTCTACATCAACATGTGTCCCCTCTTCTCCACGTCTCTTCTACATCAACATGTGTCCCCTCTTCTTCATGTCTCTTCTACATCAACATGTGTCCCCTCTTCTTCATGTCTCTTCTACATCAACATGTGTCCCCTCTTCTTCGTCTCTTCTACATCAACATGTGTCCCCTCTTCTACATCAACATGTGTCCCCTCTTCTTCATGTCTCTTCTACATCAACATTCTTCATGTCTCTTCTACATCATGTGTCCCCTCTTCAGTCTCTTCTACATCAGTGTCCTCCTCATGTCTCTCTCATCAACAGTGTCCCTCTCATGTCTCTTCTACATCAACATGTGTCCCCTCTTCTTCATGTCTCTTCTACATCACTCCATGTCTCTTCTACATCAACATGTGTCCCCTCTTCTTCATGTCTCTTCTACATCAACATGTGTCCCTCTTCTTCATGTCTCTTCTACATCAACATGTGTCCCCTCTTCTTCATGTCTCTTCTACATCAACATGTGTCCCCTCTTCTTCATGTCTCTTCTACATCAACATGTGTCCCCTCTTCTTCATGTCTCTTCTACATCAACATGTGTCCCCTCTTCTTCATGTCTCTTCTACATCAACATGTGTCCCCTCTTCTCCATGTCTCTTCTACATCAACATGTGTCCCCTCTTCTTCATGTCTCTTCCACATCAACAGTGTCCCCTCTTCTCCATGTCTCTTCTACATCAATGTGTGTCCCCTCTTCTCCATGTCTCTTCTACATCAACATGTGTCCCCTCTTCTTCATGTCTCTTCTACATCAACATGTGTCCCCTCTTCTTCATGTCTCTTCTACATCAACATGTGTCCCCTCTTCTTCATGTCTCTTCTACATCAACATGTGTCCCCTCTTCTTCGTGTCTCTTCTACATCAACATGTGTCCCCTCTTCTTCATGTCTCTTCCACATCAACATGTGTCCCCTCTTCTCCATGTCTCTTCTACATCAACATGTGTCCCCTCTTCTTCATGTCTCTTCTACATCAACATGTGTCCCCTCTTCTTCATGTCTCTTCTACATCAACATGTGTCCCCTCTTCTTCATGTCTCTTCTACATCAACATGTGTCCCCTCTTCTTCATGTCATGTTTGGTGTTTCAGCCAATCAGAGACAGGCTCTGGATAGAATAGGGGAGTTCTATCAGGGAGAACTTGTGCTTCTTCCTTCACGCCGCATGTCTCCCTAACGTCCTTCTGTTCCCTCTCCTTCAGCCCATGGAGGTGTTCGTTGACGACGAGACTAAGCTCACGCTCCACGGCCTGGCGCAGTACTACTGCAAGCTGAAGGACAGCGAGAAGAACCGCAAGCTGTTCGACCTGCTCGACGTGCTGGAGTTCAACCAGGTAGAGTGATCGAGCCATCGCTACGAAGTATATAACAATTTAGTTATTTATTGGGACCGTCTTCGAGTTAGTTCTTGTGTATCTACAGTTGTAGTAAGCTGGTAATTTGCGAGTAAGGAAATTAGAAAGTGGCTTTACTGAAAGATAAGCCTACCAACATCTTCTAAAGAACGCTTTGGTTTTTGGATGGTATTTTCACCGTCCAATAAAGATTAACAACCGGTAAAAACAGCTGTAAGATGTTCAGATGGTTGTTCCCGGTTTCTAGCTAAAAGGCTTGGAGCTTCACATTGAAGACATGAAACATAAATATGGTCTTAAGCTTCCCATCTAACAAGTTGAAAGGGTAATGGTATGCCCCAAAGGGTAATGGTATGACCCAAAGGGTAATGATATGCCCCAAAGGGTAATGGTATGCCCCAAAGGGTAATGGTATGCCCCAAAGGGTAATGGTATGACCCAAAGGGTAATGATATGCCCCAAAGGGTGATGGTATGCCCCAAAGGGTAATGGTATGCCCCAGGGTAATGGTATGCCCCAAAGGTAATGGTATGCCCCAAAGTGTAGAGTTATTGCTTTGAAACCTGCGAGAAAGTTCAAGTGGTAATGGTATGTCAAAGGGTGATGGTATGCCCCAAAGGGTGATGGTATGCCCCAGGGTAATGGTATGCCCCAAAGGGTGATGGTATGCCCCAAAGGGTAATGGTATGCCCCAAAGTGTGGAGTTATTGCTTTGAAACCTGCGAGAAAGTTCAAGTGATTTCTAAATACTTCAAGTTGTAACCAAAGCCTGCCGGGAGTCATGAGAGGGCTTCAAGTTGCTTTTCCTCAGCAGCTGTATTTAATTCCCTTTTCTCCCTCTAGGTGGTGATCTTCGTCAAGTCAGTGCAGCGCTGCGTGGCTCTGGCTCAGCTGCTGGTGGAGCAGAACTTCCCGGCCATTGCCATCCACAGAGGGATGGCTCAGGAGGAGAGGTAACACACACACACACACACACACACACACACCATGTATACATCACTTCAGGGGACATTACATTGACTTTCATGCAATTCCTGGAGACTTATCCTAACCTTAACCAAGTCTTCACCCTGACATTAATGATTCCACTCATGGGGTCGTCCATTTTGTCCCCATAAGGGAGGTGAGTCCCCACACGTGACTATGTAAACAGATTTAGGTCCCCACAAGTATAGTAATGCTAGGACACACACACACACACACACGTGTAAACAGACAGCAAAGGATCTGACTACTGGCTTTTACTGTATTATTTAACTTTAACTATATATTTATTTGTTCTTTTCTTTTCACTATATCTTGGAAAGCGTCTTTGAGCACCTGTAAAAGCGCTAACAAAATGTATCTATTACTACTTCTTCCACGATAATTGGGATTAGTCATGTTATGTCACGTAGGTTTCTAGCTGAGTCCAAAAGAAACGGTAATTACGGTAAAGTGAATATAAATATGGGCTTGACTTTGTAGCAGATGTAGATTGTGAAACGTCTCAAAGCTACATCTTCACATGTGGCAACAGTAACTGCAAATCTCTCACCAAACTGTACCGGCTGCTGCAAACACACACAGATAAATCTTCCCGTACACGACACGCCTCCTCTCACAAACATGTGCTCCTTTGAGCTCTGAATACTGAGCATGTTTACGGAGCGTGAGGCCTCGGCAGTGAACTCAACACATCACTGCCTTCAAAGAGGCTTCAGTCAGTAATCCTGCAGCAGCTGGTAGATAACCCCCCCCCCCTACATTTCTGCCCATGTTGTTGTTGTATTCATGTTTCCGTGGTCTTCACTTTAACTCGTTCTTGCTGTACTATACAAACTTATTATTAAAGCAACAATAAGCCTTTCAGAAAGTCCTGTAGTGCCCGTTGAGTAAGTATGCTCACATGGCAGCTATCCAATAGAATGCCTCCAATAAATGAATCGCCAAGTGAAGAATTTGGCCATTTCTATTACACATATGTCGAACCGCATATTGAAGTAATCGAAGCTTAAATCGGCCCCGTTTTGCTCATTATCGGGTTTATTTGTATTTTATCTACTGTGACGCGTTTCCAAGCTTTAAAAGTATTTTATTATTATTTGCAGACCATTTACGTGCACTAAAATGTTCTAAACACACTACAGGAAAGGGAGAAACCCCACACATGTGTATCTACGAGTATATTGAGGTTAAAACGGATATTACACGACTACAATAGTCAAGAGTTTGGAATGTACGCATCGCTTACGTGAATTGTATTTCTAAATAAACGTGTTGTTATTTACTCCCCAGGCTGTCTCGCTACCAGCAGTTCAAGGACTTCCAGAGGCGGATCCTGGTCGCCACCAACCTGTTCGGCAGAGGGATGGACATCGAGCGGGTCAACATCGTCTTCAACTACGACATGCCGGAAGATTCTGACACGTATTTGCACAGGGTGAGCTTCAGAGTAGGGATGTTACGTTCGCCAACGATTCTTTTTAACGAACGAAGGGAACCGAGTCGTACTTGGTGAGAGCCGTTCTTTTTAGCGTTGGTTCCCTGCCTGCCATACACCCACTCGGGAACTTTCCTGAATGCAGATGTTCCGTAGATGATGGCATAACGCGTGCTGCTTGAGTAGTTTGCCTGAGAGATGGAGCAAGTTATACATTTTCTGTGAGTAAAAGTAGATTTCTGGCAAAACAGTCACTCATTATCCTGGTGGTTAGCCCCGCCCCCTTTTTGAATACCTGCATAACCGTAGCATGGATATGTGTTAATTAGTCTGTGTGAAGTGTCCTTGGTTTTTAGCATATTTAGGCCACTTCATTAAATGTTTTCGTGACGTATTATTGAACATTTCAGTCAATCTCGAGTAGACCTTATTTCTCACAAGTCCTCGTACTTTTTCTCAAGTAAGTTACGCCGAGTCCTCCTCACTTAGCTCACGGTTTGACAATGAATTTTCTACTTTTCTTAAACAAAGAATAAACGGGTTTTGGTACATGTTCAGTCCTTTATCAATAAGAAATACAGTTGGTGTTTTGGCATCTCCTCGTCACTGGATATGTAGACAGTCAAATGGTCTTTGTTTTGAAAGTCTACAGATAATATCTCACAAGTTAGCCGAGTTGCTGATATAATTGCGATATATCTTTGCACAGAAAATGCTACTTGTGAATTCATGAGAAAAAACAATTCCAAACATATTATGTAGATCTTCTTAGGCAAAGAAACCCGCTTTTGGTAATGTTTTATTATCAATTAAACTACAGTTTCACTCGCCCTTTTCATCAATAAGAAGTATAGTTAGCATCAAAGAAAGTGGGCGTCCATTTTGTTTCCCACTATCTCCTCTGTGCTCCATGTGTTGGTGGATTGAACTCACGTTGCCCCTCCTCTGCTTCAGGTTGCCCGTGCCGGTCGGTTTGGAACCAAAGGTCTGGCCATCACCTTCGTTTCTGACGAGACCGACGCCAAGACTCTGAACGACGTGCAGGACCGCTTTGAGGTCAACGTGGCCGAGCTGCCGGACGAGATCGACATCTCCTCTTACAGTAAGCCTCTCCTCCTCTTACTGCGCACGGGCTTTAGTGAAGCTGGACCGATCATGTTGTAATGTGTGGGATCAAACCACGTAACTCGAGACAACATAAAACGCAGCGCTGGTCAATTAACTGAAACCGCACTAGCGCAAAAATATGTGTACAAATATGCTGAATAAAGTATTGTGGAGCTGCAGAGATATAACTCACAGCCAACAAAACCAGTTCTACAGACTTAATAAAATACACTTTTTGGATATTTCTCATGTCCTTCCTATACGTTTAGTTGGATATATAACATCAAATTATTAAAAATGGCAGAGGAACTACAGCACGGTCACATGACTTCACCGCTAAGCTAAAGGTGGCTAATGTTGGGCTATAGAGGAACTACAGCACGGTCACATGACTTCACCGCTAAGCTAAAGGTGGCTAATGTTGGGCTATAAAGGAACTACAGCACGGTCACATGACTGCACGTCACCACCGCTAAGCTAAAGGCGGCTAATGTTGGGCTATAAAGGAACTACAGCACGGTCACATGACTTCACGTCACCACCGCTGAGCTAAAGGTGGCTAATGTTGGGCTATAAAGGAACTACAGCACGGTCACATGACTTCACGTCACCACAGCTAAGCTAAAGGTGGCTAATGTTGGGCTATAAAGGAACTACAGCACGGTCACATGACTTCACCGCTAAGCTAAAGGTGGCTAATGTTGGGCTATAGAGGAACTACAGCACGGTCACATGACTTCACCGCTAAGCTAAAGGTGGCTAATGTTGGGCTATAGAGGAACTACAGCACGGTCACATGACTTCACCGCTAAGCGAAAGGTGCGTTATTTTCAGCTATAGGGAAGCCAGAAAAACATTGACTTGGTAAAGTTCATATGAAGTGTTTAAATGGTAACTTATTTCCTGGGTTGAGGACTCATTCCTGCAGCACTGATATACGGTCTGTTTAATCCGTTGATATTTGTCAGCTGTTGTAATTAACCTTCATTCGTCTTGGCAGAAACACGCAGCAGCAGTTGTTGTTGTGTTATGTATCTATGGATCTGCTCTGCATGTTTAACCAGTCGCTGAAATGTAGTTATGCTCAGCTGTCGCTCATCTCTAAAACGCTCATCGTGTCTCTCCCCCTTCTCCACAGTCGAGCAGTCCAGATGAGTCCTCCAGCCCAGCAGAAATCTCTTCTTCATGGATCTCGTGTCTTGTATTTGGAACTAGACGTATTTCACCGTTGAGTCAAAAAGTTCTGCTCACCAACGTTTATTTTTATTGTCATTTTCTTTTTTGGGGGCGACATGGGGGGGTTGATTTTTAATTTGTCTTTAACTGTTGAAATTAAAACTTTTTATAAAATGCCATTTTTACTGTCTTGGTCTCTTCTGAGGCGCTTCTTGTCTCGACCCCATCTTCAGAGCTTCAGGGAAACGTGTAAAGACATATTTCTGAGGAACATGATTTTAGCCCTTTTTTTAACATCGTATTGGAAGTTATTTTTGTCCCCCCCCCCCCTCCTACAACGATAAGCCTTTTTACAAAGTCATGTAGTGACCGTTAAGTGGGTCCATGCTCACGTGGCAGCTAACTCTTTGAATATCCAATAAACGAATCACCAAGTGAAGAATTTGGCCATTTTTATTACACATGTCGTAAAACACACCGTATCTTGAAGTAATTGAAGCGTAAATCTTAACATTATACTTATTCCAGGTTCATATGTAATTTGTGCCTGTCATGTGACGTGTTTCCAAGCTTTAACGGCCTTTATTTTTGCCTTAGCAGACCCTTTACATGCATTAAAATGTATTTTAACACACTGCAGGAAAGGGGGAAACTCCCAAAAAGGAGAATAGGGCCCCTTTAAGTTGTATTTTGAGGTTAAAACGTCTACAATTGTCTTGAGTTGTGATGTTTTTAAAAGCACGGTAATGCCCTGTTAACATCATAATTTAATAGTAGCAATAATTGTCTTGAAGGTCCCGTGTCATGGCCATTTCTACTGATCATAATTCCATCGTTGAGGTCGACTAGAACAGATTTAAATTCTGCAATTTTCCAAACTTACATTGGTTTCAGCATCTCTGTATAGTCTGTGTATTCTCTCTGTCCTAAACGGCTTGTTGGAGCTTCTGCCCAGTGTGCTCTGATTGGTCGGGACGTTGCGAGGCTCGTTGCTGCGAGGAGCGGACAGGTTTCCGGGTCGGCGATACAGCGAGAACTCATCCTGAGCACACACACACTCACAGCCGAAGTAAAAGCAATAAGTGTGGCTTGATATCGAGAAAGAGAAAGGTTTGTAACGCTGTGAGTCAATGGATCTGCGGAGAGCGTTTCACCGCCATCCCAACTCGTCTATCTCCAGCGTTCAGGGAGCTCCATGCAAGTCAATGGGACTCCCTGCTAGTTAGCCAAGGGGTCCTGGTGAGTGAGGGGCTCCGTGGATTGGTCCATTTCGGCCAATCCGGTCATTTGTTGTTGATGTAGGTTTTCACATGACACAGAACCAGGAAGTAAACAATGGAAAAGAGAAATCCCCGACGAGGCGTTCATGGGCAGCAGACAGGTCTCTGTGTGAGAGCTTTACTCGCTACAGGGTGCACTTTGAGGTTTTCACTCTGCAGACCGCTTACATGAACAACCTTCATCACAACAAGGGGACGGGCATAACCGGAAAAGCAGTACACCAATGTATGAACTGTTGAAGGCATTGAAAACTCAACATGAAGTCATTTTATCAACATTAAAAGAAAAATATAACATCATGGAAATGTTGACCAAGTGTAGGAGTGAACATGTCTTTATTAAAAATGCAAAATGAACTCCAAACTCTTAACATCCCATTATTTGGTAGGCAACCCGTTTCCAGCAAGTCTGTAAATATGTAATCCTAAAAAGCACGACTTTATTACCGCAGATGGTGTTCGCACACGAGTAGACATACAATCCTCATGCTTTCAAATTGGCACTAAAGGACCTGAACCCTGCTCTGTTCAGTGCTAAACTCTACAGGGACTACTTCAGTATAGCTGGGTGAAAGGATCGGTTCGTATACAGCAGATAGATCTACGAAGGGAACAATGCATCTGTACATAGCTGCTCTATAGTGTTCTTTAAACAAAACTACACATACAGTACCAACACCACAGCATCTACAACAATTACACACTTTCTTTGTTATCACCTGCAAAAGTTGTTTCAGGCTTCGTGGCAAAGTCTCTGAACTAAGAAAGCCTACGGAAGCCGAGAAGAGACGGTAGAAAATGCAAATATTAATCAGAAGGAATATCTAAGCCGAGAGAAAACATCTTTGAAATACTGAAAATGGCGATTCAGTCGAGATAAAAGTCAGTTCCTCTGAAGATGGAAATCAAAAACTGTGGACGAAGGATTTTCCTCCCATCGAAATGTCTTATGGGATCCTTTCCTAACGTCCTCTCCAAAGGCTCCTCGCTCAGAAACACATGGACGAAGCGTGAGTTATTGTGTCATGAGCTCACATGCCGCTCGATTACAGGCCAGACCGCGGTTCCAACCCGCGAGTCACAAATTACATGTTTACCTCAGCAGACGCCGTTTCTCAAATTTTATTTTTACAGCAAACCAAAGAGTCCACTCTCGCTGAGTCAGGATTGTAATTTGCTCAGAGTCAGGCGGGACGACGTCTCGGCGCCAGAATCCTGTGCTTGTTCTTCTTGTTCTTGCTAAATGTCTCTTGTAGATTCGAAGGCAGGGGGACGTCCAGCTGTGTAAACAACCTTTGACTTGTCCCCCCGCTAATGCTTCAACCCCTCAGGTTCAACTCGGGCTTTTTCTAGTACATGCCTCCTCCTCTCCTTCATCATTAGATTTGGCTTTCTGACCCAGGGGTCGAGCCCCAGATCTGTTTAGGCCGACAGCTCTCAGCTGTTTTGTCCGTCCAAACATAGCGACCCAACCGTGTCATCACGTCTGTCTCAATAAATACCAGTGAATAAATACCGTGAAAAGACCTTCAAGAACAACATCCGCCTTCTTTGTCTTCTTTTGGTTCATCCAGTTATCCAGCTCCAATGCGAGGTCGACCAGCTTTCTATCGGCTCGTCGGACTTACGAAACTGTGACGTGGATCCACGGAAAGAAACATGAACAGTTCTGTTTGTGTGTCTCGCTCCATCGTCCTCATCAAAAGTCTCAGAGGACGCTTGGTAGCGTCCACAAAGGTCTTCGTCACAGTCTGTAGGAACAAAGTCTATCTACGCTAAAGCACCTGCTCTCCCCCGTCCAAATCTCCCCACTCCTCCCCAGTTTCTCGTTCACCTCGCTTGCTCATAGTTCAGGGGTGTCCGAACTAAAGTATACTGGAATGCGGCCCACAAATTAAACTTGTCTTTCTTAAATATATCTGTAAATATATTACACTGTAGAGTTCATGTGTTAATAAACCCACTTTCAGTCAATTCAAGTTGATAAGAAAAAAGCCCAATAACTTATTTACATAAGAAAATGAAATAGACCCTTCCTATTTCCTATTTCCTCGTATGATACGCAATCTAAGGCTTCTGTTTTAAGGAATGACACCCCATGGAAAGCTGCAGCATAATTGCCTTGATTTGATTGATTTCGCGAACTTATAACTTCACTTATGAGGCAACCCTGACCTGTAGTGAGTGGCCCAGCCCTTCGAGTATTCTGTACGTGGCCCTCGGTGAGAAATGTGTGGACACCCCCGTCATAGACACACTAAGGACAGCTATTCTATATTGGGGATCGCTATGGGAGGTTATTGTCCTGTGGGGGAATGTCTAGTCGATGAACTTGTGCGTGTCTCCGTAGAGCCACCGTTGAGGCGGCATGGCGGCCTCGTTCAGATGGTTGCATTCGTCGCTGCACTTGCAGGACTGGATGAACATCACGGAGCGGTTGAACCTCTCTCCGTCGGGACAGGCGAAACTCACGCTGGCGGTGCGCGTGCGACGAGGCGAGCAGCAGCGGCCGTCCCTGCAGACGCCGCAGTAGTTCGGTCGGTACAGACGAGAGCTCCTGCAGCCGGCGTAGGACAGGCGGTGGGGTTCGGGAGCCTTGTGGGTACGAGAGCACTTCCTTCCTTTCTGTGGAGGGAAACAGACACGAGTGAATTCCAGTGAAAGAAGTCGAGAGCCATGCCAACGTCTCTAGGAGCTTTAAAGGAATTGTACTGGTAACCCCTTGTTGATAAGATACTTCCTTCTTGAACTGAAGTGAGGATTTAGCAACAATATTGATATCTTTAGAGCAAGGGTCGGCAACCGCTGCCCTGGCACTGGCTACGGTGCCGCGTGCTAATGGTGGCACGCGGCACCGTAGCCAGTGGCCCACTAGGAATAAGTGGAATAAATGCAAAACGAGACCGCCGCCAGAGCGCGTCTCCCCGTTACCTGCAGAAGGAAGCCATGCACACAACGCAGCCCCGCTCTCTTTACCTCCAGTCGACTTTCTGCCGCTTTCCTCCGTGGTGAAGCGATCAGGGGTGAAGTGCTAGTTCAGTTGAAAGCCCAGTGGATATCTGCTCATCGAAAGCAATATGCTACACCGGGGCGAACTGGCCACCTGTGTGTTCTGGAGAATCACCGGACGGACGGTCGGTCGTCATTATTAATATGCCGTTTAATTTTTTATTTAAAATGGCACTTCATATCAAAAAGGTTGCCGAGCCGACCCCTGACGCACGCATGGCACTAAGCTCTTTATGCTCTTCAGTTGAGAGGCTTCACGCCGTAGGACAGGTTGAGAAACCGTTCTTATTGTCCTGCAAATAAAGAAAAAGTCTTCACCAACTCGACAACATGCGCAGCGTTAGGACACTTTAACCAACCTGCTGAAATGGGTCATACCGCATCGCGAGAACTTTTACTTTCGGTGAATCAAGTCGTATTTTGATGCCAATACTTGTGTACTTCTACTTGATTTGGAACACAGTACTTTTGGATGAAGAAGATTGAACTTATTGTCGTTACGTAGTGCAGGTCCCATGTAACAAAATGGTTTCTCTGCATTCGACCCATAGTGTGAGGAGCAGTGGGCTGCCTTGGGAGCGGTGCCTCGCTCAGGGACACCTCGGTAGCACTTGGTCTTTCCTGGACTTGAACTGGTGACCTTCCAAGCCAAGTCCCTATGGACTTCGCCACCACCGCCCTTTTTTATATACTTGTAACAGAGTATTTCTACAAAGTACTTTTACTTAGTTAAAAGCACCGAGTACTTCTATCGTGTGGCGTTACCAAGCCTACATACCGCGGAGCAAACTCATTCCTCGGTCCCCGCGCCGTGGAAAACAGACTCGATGCCGTTAAGCACCGAGACAGAGAAACACAAATGAAAGGTCAGAACAACCGATGAGTGGCGGAGAGGAGCATGCCAGCGATGGTTCAGGATCGACACGACGCACATTAACACCCACAGCCGCTCTGTGAACACGGGGAGAGAACAGGTGCACCCGTCCGCCTCCGGAGTGTTCCGCAGCGAGAGGCTTCAGAGCGAGTTGAGTGATGAGAGGAAAACAGAGTGGGCGAGTGGAGAGCTCTTTAGCAGAGAGACGCTGAGTGCGGCTGACAGCGACGGTTCAGCGTGGGAGTTCTCCAAACACCAGCAAACAAATAGGGGGGGGGGGGGGGGCTTGTTTTGTGTCTGAAACGTTATGGGATTTTAGTGTTCTTAAAGTGTCCGAAAGTACAATGGAAGACAGCTATCAAGCTTCTCTTTGATGTAGCCATGTTGGTTTCCATATTGCTGACAAAGTGCAACATGAGATAAGATAACGTTTTGGGAAAGGTGAGATGCTGCAATGGCTTCCTCTGATGGTGAGGGCTGGCTTTGGTTCCCCGTGAACCGCCTCTTGCATCCTTTATTAGATATCCCTTCACATTATCATCTGTGTTGTCCTTGGGAATTCAGACTCAGAACAGAAATTCACTTCACCGTTTTAAGTATTACATCGTTTTTTGTTGTTGTACTTTGTGCAGCATCAACCATACTATCTAACTTACGGTTAAGCTTTGAATCCCCGCTATCACCTCCAGCAAGGACGTCGTGTTTTGGTTTTTTGGTTTGTTTGCCAGCAGGATTAAGGAACTCTACTGGTTTAGCATGGGAAAACGAAGAGCCCCGTACATTTAGGTCGGATCACACGGCGGGTTCATTATGTGTCATCTCTGGAAACAGCCTTTGCGTTGGTCTGCGCTCTCCGAAGGCCCTTCTACTGCCGACTGGGAAACAACCATCGTGAAGCTTCTCAGAGGAAACGTGTCCTAAATGGACTCCATCGTCGCCCGGCTGGGGTTTCCCACACGGCACCAGAACCACTAATAGACCGAATGCACCAGAAAGGACTGCGGCAACATGCCGTGGTATTAAAAAGCAAACGGAGAGCAATCCTTTCTCTGGAACCACTCATTAAGAGGAAGAGAGGCCGGTCTGAGAATCTTAAAAGCATCACTCACATTCCTCATCTTCACGGGGACGGACATGGAGCTGCAGGGCCGAACGTTGCACAGCCGCGTCTCCTTGATCAGTTTACACCTGGCGTTGTCGTTGGTAACACGAGAGGAGACGCCCATCCCACAGCTCCGGGAACACTGGGACCAGGAAGTAGTCTGAACCGCACACTGATCTCCCACCTGCCTCCAGGCTAGGAGAGAGGAAACAGAGGACGTGTTAAAGCAGTTTGTGTAGTCTGTTTGTGAACCCTGAAATGTTGAGCTCACCAACGTTATGTAAGACAATGTGTAGTACATGAATTAGCATGAATTAGCATATGCAGACAATAGCAATTTGGGAGTTATTGAGGATGCTATATCAAATTTGGACATTTTCAGGATCAATAATAGCAGTTTTAACCAGAAAGTGGTCATATGTTTAGTCTCGGGCTGATGTTGTGTTGATTGTGAGGTTTTAGTAACCCCATCAATCATTAGTTTAGTCCCAAGCACATAGAAACTGCCGGATGCTAACTTGCAGATGTTGGGTAATTTGTACAATTAGCATAAATTAGCATACATTAGCATATACAGACAAAAGCTAAACAATTTCTTGCTTGATTTGGATCATTTGGGAGTGATTTTGGAGGTTATTGAGGAGGCTATATCAAGTGTGGACATTTTCAGCATCAATAATGGCTATTTTAACCAAAAAGTGGGCATATGTGTATGTACTCCCGTGAGCTGATTTACTTGAAGGTTTTAGGGGACACAAACCTACCATTTCTCATCCTAAAAATGTCATAAATGGATTCAACATCCTCAGTAACCTCCAAACCCACCCTGACGGCAAGTAGAACAAATGGCTACGTGTTCCACCCCAACGTGAAAGTGAACTGCATCGGTGTTACAGCCAACACCACCCAGGAGGGTCTGTAACTCTGAGCTCGATCGCGGACACCAGGCTTATGAAAATGTCGCGTTGGAGGACAATAGACGATGCAGAATGTGACGAGAGAGACGAGCAGGGTCGGCAGAAGCAAAGGGGGGAAAGGGCCGCTGGGAGAGAGAGGGGAACGCAGAGGTCCAGAGATGCAAAGCACACTACCTTCATTCAGCAAACAGGCAACACTGACGCACAGAGAGGGTGATTACAGAGAGGGAAGGCTGGGTGACAGAGGCATGTGCTGTGAGGGAGAGAACCTCTGGTGTGCAAGGAGCCAGTGGAAAACAAGACTCACATAAACGCTGACACACACACACACACACACAGTGGTAGATGCAGAGGGAAGGTGCCACAGTGAAACCGTTTGTGCGTCAAAACGTCCAAAACGTCAACATGATGCTTTACTGCGGAGGAAACAGACGGCGCTCTGAGGCTCACCCGCCAGGTGCTTGTTTCCACGGAGCTTGTTGTTGTTGTTGTTGTCCCACTTGCGCCCCACCTCCATCAGCTCGTTGCCCAGCGTGTCCTTCTCCTTCTTGAGTTTGTAGGGGTACAGCTTCCGGAAAGGTTTGGGGTAAGGCTTCGGGAAGGGGTACGCCGGGTATGGGATGAAGGGGTACGGCGGGTACACTGGAGGGTGGATGGAGGATCCTTTGTGGCAGTCGATTTTGAGGCAGCACTGTCCGGGCACCTGGTCAGAATCACATGCAGGTTTATGACAGGACACGTACGAGGAATTTGACTTGATGTCGTGGGCATACATACAAAAATATATATTATATATATATATATATATATATATAAAATATAATTTTGTTTTGCGGAGAAGGGGAGGGATTACATAAGTGTAGACTTCTTCCCACCCCTTTTCAGATGTGTAATTAAGTAGATTATTTGTTTATTTGTATATTCTTTGTATATCAATTTGACACTGCTTGATTTTTTTATTCTATAATAATTCTCACGTTAATTTTTTATTATTATTGTTTTACACATTCGGAATAAATCTAATCAAATCAACATTAAAAAATATTAGAAATAATAAAAAATATAGTAAAATATAGCAGTATTTACATAGGAATAAAAAGGAATAATAATAATAATAATAATAATAATAATAATAATAATAATAATACATGACACTTATATAGCGCTTTTCTAAAAACTCAAAGACGCTTTGACAGAGAATAAAAAATACACACTGTTAATATATCTAATATGTATATATGTTCATTTTAATTAATTTCTTATTTCATAGTTATTTTATCATTACTAAAAAATAACTCCATATCTGTGGTAGTCAGAACTTTTTGTTTATTTATTGTGGTAATAATACAGCTATTGGAATATTAAATAATGCTTCTTGCTCAGTTTGTTAGCTTTTGTTAGCATCATTTGTTAGCATTTGTTAGCATGATAAAACTATAGCTTCTGATCCTTAAAATAATACAACTTGAAACGATATGAATGGTATGTGTCCTAAGAAGCAGGTCAGTATCGCTGTGGTGGAACAGGTGTGTTTTGAGTGATGACTTTGGGCACCTTGACGAGCTGTGGAGCCGGACAGGAAGTGGAGGCCAGCGGCACGTTGCTCTGACAGAGCGGCACGCAGCCCACCGCCCCGTCGATGCACGTGCACTGATGTTTGCACCCGGCACTGAAATTCTCTCCGTTTTGATAAATCCTCCCGTTGTACTCGCATGAGCGGCCCTCTGCCTTTGCTGGGGAGGAAAGGAAGCAGAGGACACAAGGGTTAGTGGAAGATACTTTGAAGGTCCCCTATTATACTGTTCTTCATCAATATCACAGGTCTGAGATATATCCAGAGCCTGTCTCTGATTGGCTGAAACACCAAACAGATCATTGCAGCATTACCCATAATCCCCTCTGTTTCAGCCCTGTTTCCAAAGTGCTGATTCTCTGTCTGTTACTTTAGATGAAGATTAGGAGCCCCTCCCCACGCCCCTCTGAGAGACATTTGGTTACAGAGAACTCAATGGAGCTCTAGAGGAGATTCAGGTGATAAGGTGGGGGGGGTTACCTTGTTGCTGATTGGCTGATGGTTACACAAGACAACACATCGTTATGACATCATCAAGTGGCCAAAATCTGATCAGCTCATTTTCAGACAGGTTTTTATAGAAATGGATCAAAAAGAGAGAACATCTTTGTTTCAGAGTCTCTTTCCACAGAGGGGACACATGTTGATGTAGAAGAGACATGGAGAAGAGGGGACACATGTTGATGTAGAAGAGACATGGAGAAGAGGGGACACATGTTGATGTAGAAGAGACATGGAGAAGAGGGGACACATGTTGATGTAGAAGAGACATGAAGAAGAGGGGACACATGTTGATGTAGAAGAGACATGGAGAAGAGGGGACACATGTTGATGTAGAAGAGACATGGAGAAGAGGGGACACATGTTGATGTAGAAGAGACATGGAGAAGAGGGCACACATGTTGATGTAGAAGAGACATGAAGAAGAGGGGACACATGTTGATGTAGAAGAGACATGGAGAAGAGGGGACACATGTTGATGTAGAAGAGACATGAAGAAGAGGGGACACATGTTGATGAAGAAGAGACATGGAGAAGAGGGGACACATGTTGATGTAGAAGAGACATGAAGAAGAGGGGACACATGTTGATGTAGAAGAGACATGAAGAAGAGGGGACACATGTTGATGTAGAAGAGACATGAAGAAGAGGGGACACATGTTGATGTAGAAGAGACATGAAGAAGAGGATTTTGCATAATAGGTGACCTTTAAAAGGACAAAAACAAACGATGTTTTTTAACGATACGATACGATAATACTTTAATGGTCAGATCAAGTCTGAAATTTGACTTGCATCACAGCAGGTCAAATATTTATATATATTATGGCCAAAAGAGAATGGGCAATGTATATATTATTATGTTAAAATCTAGCCGATAACATTATTAAAATTGCCGCTCATTAACTTAACAAATGCGATATGTATACAGTAGGTGGCGCTGTGCAAGTTAAAATAGTGTTGTATCCTATAAAGACAAAGAAGAAGAATCTGCACGATGCTGAGTCCAGAGTCAAAGATCTGGTTCTTGCTTGTGACATTTTTCACAGATGAAAAAGCAGTTGCAAGTTCCAGAAGCCTCTGAGGTACGTTACGAAAAACAACATTAATATTTGAGAAGTCAGACATTTTAGTTCGTGGAAATAATATATGGAACATTACATAATGCATATTTGCTAATTGTTTGTTAGCATTTGTTAGCATGTGTTAGCATCAAGAGAGCAAAACTACAGCTTATGAACTTTCAAATACAACAATTGGATATTATCTTAACATAAGAAGCAGGTAATTATCAGTATGGGCTGAAAAGTATCCAAACCGTACTTCAAAAACTGAAGTGTTCGGATATCAAATATTCTAAATTCAAAAAGAAAACTCTGTGAAAAGCTGTGACAGGAAATAAGAGAGCAAACAGGAAGTGGCTGATATGACAACGCATCTTTAATATGCACAGAGATCAGAGGAGAGACGGCGAGACACACCATCTCCACTTTTATGAAGCAAGCTCTATTCTTAGATCAGAAAGGAATTTAGACTTGTTTACAATGTCGCTCCCGAGTGGCACCCCCCGCATGCACCCCCCGCATGCACCCCCTTTATTTAGAAACACCCCCAAATAAACACACGTATAAAAATACCATTGTGTGTGTGTGTGTGTGTGTGTGTGTGTGTGTGTGTGTGTGTGTGTGTGTGTGTGTGTGTGTGTGTGTGTGTGTGTGTGTGTGTGTGTGTGTGTGTGTGTGTGTACACTGAACTACTTATATGAATCCTGTGCAGTTGGCTGGGTTTCAGTGGCAGCTCATGAAGGTGCTCTGGTTTTTGAAAACGTGGCACCGGCTTCAAACCCGAAACTCGTATCAAAGAGAAACTCCAGCCAGATTTCCCCCCCGCCCTGAAGTCACACATCCCCTCACTCAACCCCGGGCTAAACCCCAAACTCAATGCCCGACTCTAAACCTAAAAAACTCCCCCCGGATCGGACCCTCCTCCCCCTCCTCCTCGTCCTCTTGTATCCTTCCTACCACCTACTTATAGACTGCATATTAGGAGAAGCGGCCGTAGTGACCTTCACTTAACCCTTTGGGTTTGTGGACTATCGTTTTGAAGCCGAGAGTTTGGGGATTTTAGCCGCCGACATCTTGATTTTTGGACATTGCCATTTTGTTTTTCGGAGCAAGAAGTGACTCAGGAAGTGGAGCTGACTACGACCGAACGCTCAAGACGGGTTTTTTAGGCAACCAACATTTTATAATCAACTTTCCTGAACACATTTTCTCTAACTGGGTCCATCGTGTACAACATATACATCATTCTGTATCGAAGGACACTTGAAAGTAGGGATTGAGACCATGTTTACCAAGTAATACATCAATCAATCAACAACTGTATTAATCCCGCAAGGGGCAATTGTGTCATGTAAGGTGAGAATTAGGGTCGTTTTCTCATAGACTTCTCTACAATACCTAAAGCAAACTCTGCTTTGTCGATGAGAATGAGAACATCATGTACTGTATAGTAAAAAAAAACAGAAGTCGAGTGATGAGGCCATAAACTAATTTGAAGGAGAGATTACTGCCATTTTGTTTTTTGGAGCAACTCAGGAAGTGGATCTGACTACGACCAAACGCTGAAGACTTTTTTTGGCAAACACCATTTTACAATCAACTTTCACGAACTGAAAAAAGACTGAAAGGGTTTTTCTCTAAATGGGTCCATCGTGTACAAAATAATATACATCATTCTGTTTCGAAGGAGACTTGAAACTTGGGATTGAGATCATACTAGCGTACCATGCTGCGAATGGGTCTGGCCCTTCCTACATCCAGGACATGGCTAAACCGTACACCCAGCACGTGCACTCCGCTCTGCATCAGCCAAACGGCTCGCTGCACCCTCGCTGCGAGGGGGACCCAAGTTCCCATCAGCAGAAACACGTGGGTTTCTATCCTGGCTCCAAGATGGTGGAATGAGCTCCCATTGACATCAGGACCGCAGAAAGCTCACACACCTTCCAGACTGAAAACTCATCTCTCTCGACTCCACTTCGAGCGATAGAACTATTAACAAAGCACTTATATACTAATAAAGGACTGGCTTCTCTAAAGCCAGCTGAGTAGCACTTGAAATGTTTGGCTCTATGAAACCTGATGTACTTATGATTCTGTTTTCTTCAAGTTTGTGTCTTCTTGGTCGAATGCACTTATTGGAAGTCGCTTTGGATAAAAGCTAAATGTAATGTAATCTATTGTAATGTAATGTAATGTAATACATCAGGTGAGAATTAGGGTCGTTCTCATAGACTAATATACAATACCTAAAGCATACTCGGCTTTGTCGTCTATTTTACTTCAAATAAGAACATAATTTACAACATAACTTACTGTATTGTAGAAAACTAGTGATAAGCCCAGAAAACGTATTTGAAGGAGAGATTACTGTGTAATAAATCAGGCGAGAAGTCGGGTCATTTCTTCATAGACTTCTATACAATCTGACTTATTTTGGAGTTGGCTATTTGAAATAATGCCGGTTTAAAGCACTCACTTTTTAGCTTTACTTTTCAGACCCTGACGTGAAAGAAGTACTACGATGTTTTACTTAAGTAATAGTTGCAATACTGCAGTGTTAATATACTTAGTTACAAGTAAAAGTCCAACATTCAAAATCAGACTCAAGTCGAAGTAAAAACAGTACTCGTTATTAAGTATACCAATTTCAAATCATTAATAGAGATTAAGTGGAGGGTTAAGGTTGTCCCTCAAAATGTCCCTTAATAATGCCACTACTATATGAACGTAGATGCACTTAGTTACCCTCCGCCCCTGCCCCGTGTGTTCGGCCCACAATGAGCAACTCAAAAGTACAACATCAACATGTGTCCCCTCTTCTCCATGTGTCTTCTACATCAACATGTGTCCCCTCTTCTTCACGTCTCTTCTACATCAACATGTGTCCCCTCTTCTTCATGTGTCTTCTACATCAACATGTGTCCCCTCTTCTTCACGTCTCTTCTACATCAACATGTGTCCCCTCTTCTTCATGTCTCTTCTACATCAACATGTGTCCCTTCTTCTTCATGTCTCTTCTACTTCAACATGTGTCCCCTCTTCTCCATGTCTCTATTACATCAACATGTGTCCCCTCTTCTTCATGTGTCTTCTACATCAACATGTGTCCCCTCTTCTTCATGTGTCTTCTACATCAACATGTGTCCCCTCTTCTTCATGTCTCTTCTACATCAACATGTGTCCCCTCTTCTTCACGTCTCTTCTACATCAACATGTGTCCCCTCTTCTTCATGTCTCTTCTACATCAACATGTGTCCCCTCTTCTCCATGTCTCTTCTACATCAACATGTGTCCCCTCTTCTTCATGTCTCTTCTACATCAACATGTGTCCCCTCTTCTTCATGTCTCTTCTACATCAACATGTGTCCCCTCTTCTTCATGTCTCTTCTACATCAACATGTGTCCCCTCTTCTCCATGTCTCTTCTACATCAACTTGTGTCCCCTCTTCTTCATGTCTCTTCTACATCAACATGTGTCCCCTCTTCTTCATGTCTCTTCTACATCAACATGTGTCCCCTCTTCTTCATGTCTCTTCTACATCAACATGTGTCCCCTCTTCTTCATGTCTCTTCTACATCAACATGTGTCCCCTCTTCTTCATGTCTCTTCTACATCAACATGTGTCCCCTCTTCTCCATGTCTCTTCTACATCAACATGTGTCCCCTCTTCTGCATGTCTCTTCTACATCAACATGTGTCCCCTCTTCTTCATGTCTCTTCTACATCAACATGTGTCCCCTCTTCTTCATGTCTCTTCTACATCAACATGTGTCCCCTCTTCTCCATGTCTCTTCTACATCAACATGTGTCCCCTCTTCTTCATGTCTCTTCTACATCAACATGTGTCCCCTCTTCTTCATGTCTCTTCTACATCAACATGTGTCCCCTCTGTGGAAAGAGACTCTGAAAGTTTCAGGAACAAAGATGCTCTCTCTTTTTGATCAATTTCTATAAAAACCTGTCTGATCAGATTTTGGCCACTTTATGATGTCATAACGATGTGTTGTCTTGTGTAACCATCAGCCAATCAGCAACAAGGTAACCCCGCCCCCCTTATCACCTGAATCTCCTCTAGAGCTCCATTGAGTTCTTTGTAACCAAATGTCTCTCTGAGGGGCGTGGGGAGGGGCTCCTTGTTTTCATCTGAAGTAACAGACAGAGAATCAGCACTTTGGAAACAGGGCTGAAACAGAGGGGATTATGGGTAATGCTGCAATGATCTGTTTGGTGTTTCAGCCAATCAGAGACAGGCTCTGTATGTATCTGAGACCTGTTGATGAAGAACAGAAGAATAGGGGGCCTTTAAGTACAGCGCTAAATGAGAGATAATGCCCAGAGTTGAGGTGGAGGAGGGGTCCCTGGTGGTCGTACCTCTGCAGATGCCGTGTGTTCGGCCCACATCGTTTCCATAGTTGCACTCCAGTCCCTTGTGATGGTCGCAGGGTCTTCTTCCCTCCTGGCAGTCCTGGTTCAGCTGCGCGGCGCAGACCTTACAGCAACCGCATCCGTCCGGCACGGAGGAGACGCCCGGGGGGCAGGAGGGGGGGCCGGCACACACACACACCTCCGGGCAGCCAGCAGACACCTAGGGGACGATGTACACTTTTAATAAAGATCATCTCATGTGTATTTCTTAAAAACAGTAAATGGTGCAGCTTTAGCTAACAGCTGTTGTCCCCGGCCAGACGATAATAGACACCCTTTTAAAATCACAATACAGCATTAGTTATAAAGAAAGGATGAAAGACAAGTAGATAGAGGTGAAAGGAGAGAACAATAAACAACACACGTTACACATAGCACATCACAATCACATTATCACAACATACACACACGCCATATCCAACACGTTTTGTTTTAAGGGGGCGGGGCTAATAGGTTTATCTGCGAAATAACCACCAGGATAATGATTGACTGTTTTGCCAGAAATCTACTTTTACTCACAGAAAATGTATAACTTGCTTCATCTCTCAGCCAAACTACTACTCAAGCAGCACGCGTTATGCCATCATCTACCGCAGTGCTTCTCAAAGTGTGGTCCGCGGACCACTGGTGGTCCGTGAGTGCCCCCTAGTGGTCCGTGAGTATATTGGTAACATTTCACATTTGAAATAAATAAATACATTTAAGTTTTCCGCACTCTCGCGGGAATATCTCCGCAATGGAAAAAGCTTACGTTTCACTTTCTATTGCATGATAAAGCCCAGGGCAACACCTTCGTCACACATGTTGCCACTTGTTTGTCCCATTTCCAGGCGATTTATAATCTGTTATAGAAAAACGATGTGTTTTGGGATATTTGTGGAGTTAGGTGGTCCGCGAGTGTTTTTTATTGGTTAAGTGGTCCTTGGTATGAAAAAGTTTGAGAAACACTGATCTACGGAACATTTGCATTCAGGAAAGTTCCCGTAAAGGCGAGTGGATGTATGGCAGGCAGGGAACCAACGATACAAAGAACGGCGCTCACCAAGTAGGACTCGGTTCCCTTCGTTCGTACCAAACATCACGAGTGGGTAGAGAGTTCCAGTTTTGTATCACTGTGACGGAGAATGATAACTGACCAAAAGTACTCTTCCTGAATGGGACTGATAGATCGCCGCGTGCTTCTCGTGGTCAGTCTGGTGGTGTTACGTTGAGTAACCAATGAGTTAAGAGGTGCAGGACTTTGTACACCACAACGATGTTCCTATATTCTATCAAATTCCCAACTCAGAATGTTATAATAATCTTATATTACCTTCCCCTTTCTCAAAATAAATGTTGTCATATGTTCTTATTCACAGCCAATCATAACAGTATCGTAGGAAAATAAGATGAACACAAAAACGTACAAAAAAATACGTAGTTCCCACTTGACAGTTAACTAAACAAACAACCTAATAAGACAAGATAAGAAGTACTTTATTCATCCCAATGTGGGACATGTTTGCGTTGCAGCAGCATAAAAAGACATGGCATTGTTTGTACAATACCAATGAAAAGACTAGACATCACCTGAATATTGGACTTGATGTACCTCATAGGGTGTTTTGGAGGTCGTGCGGTCCTCTACGGGTGTGGGATCAATCACAGCCCCTAAAGTCAACATGTTGATGTGTCCTTGGGCGAGATACTTAACCCCAAATTGCTCCCGATGGCCAACGGTGCGTCAGAGTCTCCTGAGCAGGTGGCTCCTTGTACGGTAGCCGCTGCCTCTGAATGAATGGATGTGAATGGGTGAAAGCTGACTATATGTAAAAGTGCTTTGATGGGTCGTAAAGACTGGACAAGCGCTTTATAATTGCAGTCCATTAGTTTGACTTGCATTAGAAAGATCCCAGCAGTTCTTCAAAGTGTATGAAAGGACATAGTGTGCACTCTATTTAACCTCCTTATTAGCAAATCAACTTTACATACATTTACCTTGTGATTCCTAAATGTCTGACGGGACGTAGTGTGCACTTTAGTGAACCTGAATATTGGCGAAGTGACTTTTAGTACTTATTTGATTGTTCATGGAGTAGGAACCAATCAGGACAATGTTTTTCTTTTGTTCCGTCTCAGCCCTTATGTGGTTTTATAGAAGACAGATTTGAAAGGGAATGAAAAGCGTAAATGGTCCTGAAATCAGAAGCTATTCGGGGACCAGCAGGACAATATTTTGACGAATACGTTCACAAGTTTGTCCTAGAAGTTTGTGAAAAGACGGAGTGTGCACTTTAACCTGAATATAACACTTCATGTATCTTTTCCATGGAAGGGGGAGCTCCACTGGAACCAACAATAGTTAAATTAAGTACAAAGGACCCAGCAAGTCCTTCAAAATGTGAGATTTGTCGTACGGTAGGACGCTAGAAAGTCTACACATCTAGCTCACAGACAGAAAACCGACCTGTTTCCACTTCACTTTGGCCAATACAAAGTACATCTCTCTCCATGTATGTAGCACTTACATTGGTGTTCCCCATTGACAGCTAATGTACCTGCAGGATGCTTGCTGCTTGGAGTCTGTATATGTATGTTTAAGCGCATATATTGGAAGTCGCTTTGGATAGAACAAACGTCCGGTAATTGAAATAGAATCTAATGTAATGCAACGACAAAGTGTGGTCTTTAGTTAACCTGAATATTGGCTATCAGGACCTTTGCCTCATTGATGCAGGATAGACACCGCGTGCTTGTTAGCCATGAACATGCGGTGGCTCCTCCAACAGTCCAACATACAATGTTGTTCAGACATCAGAGAAATAAGGAAGGAAAACAGTGCAATATAACGGGAACCAGTAACTGGAATATTGGCAAATTAACTTCCTCATGTTCATTCTCCAAGGAATCCTTTGAAGTGTGTGAGGCATAGTGTGTACTTTAGTCAACCTGAGGATATATGGACTGTAACTTGTTGAAAAGTGTAAAAACAAGGTCAGACAGATGGCGTAATTCCTCTTTTACCAATTCATGTGTGACCTCTGGTTAAATATTAGCAAACCGACTATTTCGATGTAATTCCCCGCAGGGTAGGTGAGACATCGATATTGAATAATGTGAAAAGACTCATAATATATAACATTTTTACCGTTAAGACCAACTTGTTGTGCCTTTTCCATGTCGTTCCTCAAACTTCAGTTTACCTGCATATTTGCAAACTGACTTCACACACACTTTCCATGTTAGGAGGAGACCAAAGCGGGACAATAGTCGGACTTATGTTACACAGATCCCTGGAATTCCTGAAAGTGTGTGAGGCTTAAACATTAGCTGAATGCTGAGCACTGTCCCGGCCCTCAGGGATATCTGTAACCCTCTGTCGCCTTCCGCTTGGCATTTACAGGAGCGAGTCGGGATGAAAGGCACTTTCTCTGACCCAAACCCCCCCCCCCCCAGCCACCTACCGCCGATCCCTTGTGTCTCACATTCACACACGGCGGTGGGATGTGGAGTAAAGAAGAGGTATTTGACCTGAGTGTTTTCTTTGTATACAGACTTTTGCCCTACTTTTATTTTTGTATTTTATTATACGTTGTTGGAGGAGCTCAGGGCAGAAGAATTGCATTGCCTTTTCTACACTGCAGCTTTGTGACAATAAAACCTTTGAATCTTTATACAGCTGTTTGCAGATTAAAATGGTTATGAATAAATAAACAATGACTTATAATTAGGTTATTAAGATGTCCAGCGACAGTACATCAAGTTAACAAACTGAGCTCCACCGTTACCTGCTGTGATGAAAGCAGTAACGCATCAGTCATTATAATCCTGAAATGGGCCATTACGCATACATTTACTTAATGTTAGTATATTAAGATTCAAATATGTTTGTATTCTATTTAAGTAACATTTTAAATGCAGGAATTGTACTTGTTACAGAGTTTTAATTTGATTTAGTACTGTTATTTTCACCTACAATATAACATCTGAGTACCACACACACACACACACACACACACACACACACACACACACCACACACACACACACACACACACACACACACACACACACACACACACACACACACACACACACACACACACAGGTCTAAATCCGTGACATTACACCGTCCACTGACAATAGCCTGGAACTTGAAGCATCCTCTGGACAGAAGCCGCATCTCGTTTATAAAGGGCAATGATTTCACAGTGAGTGGGAGTCAAGGGTATTTTTATCTCCGCTAGTAGGACTTTAATCTAATATTACGGAAGTGTACGAGCGGGATAGAAAGCGTGTGTACGTATACTTTGAAAAAACTACCCATCTTTGACTAAAAACAACAACATCAACAACAGTAAAAGTCATAACTACACCATGATGCATCTGTAATAATCCAATATTTGTAGTACTTATAACACCAGCATTAATGAACTCAAGTGACATTATCGATGCCGGATGTATATTGCGGTGTATGTCCAAAAGGAACCTTCATACGGACCTAATAACACACCACTTAAGGACCTCATGTGGTCCCTCTAACCCCATATTGAAAACATGCAATATTCCCACATACTTATTATATATGAGGATAAAACACTGAGTGATGGAAGGAAAAATAGGGCTATAGAAGATTTATTATTCACGTGTGTGCAGCTGCAATTTAGTTCGTCCATTATTTTGATTTTGGAGAAGGAATATACGGCATTATGGGTAATGTAAACAAACGAGTGCAGATTAAAATAGCTGCAGTTACAATAAATACAGTTTTTATTATTCAGTGTTTACCGGAAGCTTAACCGAGTCAATAAATACACGTCCTGCACTCACCAGTCCGACTGTCACCACCTGCACGACAGCAAAGAACAGCAGTCTTCCCATGCTGTCAGCTGACTCACATAGAAGAGGAGAAAACTTATATCAAAGAAAAATAAATCCTCCACATGCTCAGAAACAAAGGCTTTTGTCCCAAAAAGTAAAATCCGCAATGCACGCCGGTCCTTTAATCTCTCCCATCACTCGTACATTTTCATCGATCAGAAAGTTTGACGCTTTGTTTTTATATCAGCACTGTGCTGTTTACGGAAGCCACGCCCACTCCAGAACTCCTTCAACCAATCAGGAGGCAGCATGGTGGGTGGGGCTTGGAGTTCAAACACGGAGAGATGAGGGGGCGTGGCCTAGCATGAATGCAGTCATTCATAAAAATTCTGAATTACTACATTCCAAAGAGGACCTGGCTTCTGGGTGTTTATTTATTTATGTTCCAGCGAAAATAATATTTTTGATGCTTTAAAGTTCTTTTCACACGCATACCTCTGTCCGGCTGCTGCTTTGTGAAAAGTTAAATAAATATACTCAGCTGTGAGTCTGTGCTGCATTAATACTGGAGGCAGCCATGGAAAACAGAGAGGAATTTCCTTCCCCTCACTTTATAAAAATACTTGCAGACAAGAGCTGGACAGATCAAGTACAAGAGGAAGCTGGACAGTGATGTAGGAATGGTTATTCTACCATCAGTTGTGTAACTAAGATAAGATAATAATATAACATCAAATATGTCCGGCAGTGGCTCAGTCAGTAGGGGCTTGGACAGTGAGGTCGCCGGCTCAAATCACAGACCAGACCTAAATATGGAGTGTGGACTGCTACTGCTACCCAGTTCACCTCCTGCACTGCCGTGGTGCCCTTGAGCAAGGCACTGGACACTCCTGGACTCCTGGTGCTAGACTCCTGGTGCTAGGATGGGTTAAAAGCAGAGTACAAATGTCACTGTGTGTGCATGTGTGACCATCTATATATACTTTATTAATCCCTAATTGGGAAATGTTTTCGTTGCAGCAACAGGTAAAACAAGTATGTACATAATTAGGAATAAGAAAGAGTAGAAAATAAACAATTATACAATATAAACATCTCAAAATAGAAGATAAAACAGAACTAAAATAATTAAATATACTCAATAATGTACTTAAATACAAAATTGAGTTACTTGTACTTTAGTATTTTCACATATCTTTTTTTAAAACATTTTAATTATCCAGAATATTTTGTATTATTTATATTTGATGGTGTATTTTAAATTGTACTTTTAATTGTTAATTCTCTTTTCCACTTCTTAAGTATTTGTATTTTATTTTTCTGAACACACTGATGCTTCTGCTGTAACAAAATAATTTCCCAAATTGGGATCAATAGAGTATCTTTCTATCCACTACATTTATCTGACAGATTTAGTTTCTAGTTACTTTGCAGGTTTAGATTATTAATACATAATTAAATCAACTAATACATTATCACATGTTACTAAAGGGTTAAAAGCTCATTTTCAGGTTCATATCAGTATGTAGTGTCTCTACTTTAAAGAGTCCTCTCCTGCTGATGTTCAGGTGTATATCAGTATGTAGTGTCTCTTTAAAGAGTCCTCTCCTGCTGATGTTCAGGTGTATATCAGTATGTAGTGTCTCTACTTTAAAGAGTCCTCTCCTGCTGATGTTCAGGTGTATATCAGTATGTGTGTCTCTACTTTAAAGAGTCCTCTCCTGCTGATGTTCAGGTGTATATCAGTATGTAGTGTCTCTACTTTAAAGAGTCCTCTCCTGCTGATGTTCAGGTGTATATCAGTATGTAGTGTCTCTACTTTAAAGAGTCCTCTCCTGCTGATGTTCAGGTGTCTATCAGTATGTAGTGTCTCTACTTTAAAGAGTCCTCTCCTGCTGATGTTCAGGTGTATATCAGTATGTGGTGTCTCTACTTTAAAGAGTCCTCTCCTGCTGATGTTCAGGTGTATATCAGTATGTAGTGTCTCTACTTTAAAGAGTCCTCTCCTGCTGATGTTCAGGTGTATATCAGTATGTAGTGTCTCTACTTTAAAGAGTCCTCTCCTGCTGATGTTCAGGTGTATATCAGTATGTAGTGTCTCTACTTTAAAGAGTCCTCTCCTGCTGATGTTCAGGTGTATATCAGTATGTGGTGTCTCTACTTTAAAGAGTCCTCTCCTGCTGATGTTCAGGTGTATATCAGTATGTAGAGTCTCTACTTTAAAGAGTCCTCTCCTGCTGATGTTCAGGTGTATATCAGTATGTGGTGTCTCTACTTTAAAGAGTCCTCTCCTGCTGATGTTCAGGTGTATATCAGTATGTAGTGTCTCTACTTTAAAGAGTCCTCTCCTGCTGATGTTCAGGTGTATATCAGTATGTAGTGTCTCTACTTTAAAGAGTCCTCTGCTGCTGATGTTCAGGTGTATATCAGTATGTAGTGTCTCTACTTTAAAGAGTCCTCTCCTGCTGATGTTCAGGTGTTTATCAGTATGTAGTGTCTCTACTTTAAAGAGTCCTCTCCTGCTGATGTTCAGGTGTATATCAGTATGTAGTGTCTCTACTTTAAAGAGTCCTCTCCTGCTGATGTTCAGGTGTATATCAGTATGTAGTGTCTCTACTTTAAAGAGTCCTCTCCTGCTGATGTTCAGGAAGTAAACATAGGAGTCCAATGAAAGCGTTTCAGGCATGGGGGGAGGTTACTCTGTAGCATTGCACATTTTTCAATAATAATACACTCAAACACTCGAGTTAAGTACAAGTATGTCCGCATATGACTTATGTACAGTAGTATAATATTGCACTGCATAATATATAGTACATGTACTTCATTAGATTTCACAGCTGCCTCCCTCCATATCCTGTCTGTAGCCCCCACATCCCTTTCACCTACACTCGGAGGTTCCCAGGCACCTTTCTCTGCAAACACACACACACACACACACACACACACACACACACACACACACACACACACACACACACACACACACACACACACACACACACACACACACACACACACACACACACCCATGTAAACAGACAGAAATTTTGTTCATTTGCTTTAAGGTTTTCATTGCAGAGCGGAGGTGAGCAGCGCCTGGATAATCTTCCTGTCATCCCCGCGGACACGCACACAGGAAACCATCTGGAGTCACACACACACACACACACACACACACACACACACACACACACACACACACACACACACACACACACACAGGGTTAAATACATATTCCACATCCACTGCATGCACTCTCGAACGTTGAAGCGGGGACGCGGGAACACGCAGTAGGAGGGATTGTGGGTGTTTTAATTGTTTTAATTGTTGTGTTCTCTCACAGTTTCCCTGAAATGTGTCATTAAGCAGCGGGATGCAGTTAATTGTTTAATTTGTGTGAACACGGGAAATATCCTGTCCCTTTATCCTCTACAAAATCACCTCCTGCCCTTGTGCTGCACAGAAAGACACATGTGCATACACACTTTGTTTGCACATCAGAAACACACACTTCAAAAGCCTCCACACACACATGCTGAGCCTCTCATGTGGTTCCATTAAAGCTCACACATTAGCATCCGACTCCGAAAAAGAAATACCCAGCTATGTCAATAAGAACCCTTACCACTGTTCTAAAGATAATTTCTAAATCTTCTAATCATCTATAAGACAAATATTTTCCACTTTTTATTATATGTATAAAAGTATTGATGTCAATATTGCTAATTGCTAACATTGGCTTGCACCATGTTCAAAATTGCAATGCAAACATCCTGATATGTAAGGTCCAGGGCCTTTTCACAGCCTCGTTAGCATGCTAATATTTGCTAATTAGCATTTTAGGTAACGTTTGCAGGTATTTGTTCATAAATCAAAGTTGAAGGAAAATACGAATTGTGACTTTAAGGTGTTTTGGTAATTGTGCAAAGTGGTTTCATCTGTGCCATAATGACAATCCATCGAGTAATTTGAGATTCGGACAATCGGAAACCTTGATGTCAATATTATTATGGCCAAAATGAATTTAGATTTACACATTTATTCCACGAATCATCAAAATATGCTTCAAACTTTTGAAATGGAAATCAAGCATCACATTGAAAACTTTAAATTGATGTTAAATAATTTGATAATCATTGTTGCATTAATAACTGATTAATAGAAGATGCTTTCTGGTGTATAATAAGAATCTTAAAGTGAACTAGCTGGTTGTGGGAAGGTAGGCTGAGAGGATCACCAACGTTGTTAGCATTCTCTGGGGGAAATGAACGCCTACACAGAAAATGTTGTCAATCTATCCGGTGGTTTTTGACAGACGGAAATATGTTCCTAGCCCAAGTGTGTCCTTTCAAAGAAATGCAATTGCAACTTGCGAAGCTGAAAACATTTGTGTTGTGCAACAGAGTAAATGTGTCTCTGGAAATACTTTCAGAATGAGTTACGAGATATAAACTTCTTGGGTTTTTTATTAAAGACTTGAGGTAGCTGTTTGTCAGACACTGTTGCAATGTTTGACCCCGAAGCAAAAACTGTTGCTAGTACACACCACTGTACACGCCATACACACTGTATACAGAATGTTCACACACACACACACACACACACACACACACACACACACACACACACACACACACACACACACACACACACACACACACACACACACACACACACACACACACACACACAGAGGCCTACACAGAGAGCAAAATTATGTATTCACCGAACTTCCCACACAAGCCATTTCTCTCTGTCAGTGTGCGGAGGTGATGTAACAGACCCGAGTAAACAAGCCCGGGACGGAGAGAGAAAATGATAGAAGCAAGAATAACACCAAACCCTCTGAAGTGTGTGTGTTTGTCTGCACCACACACACACACACACACACACACACACACACACACACACACACACACACACACACACACACACACACACACATTTGTTGTTGTTGTATTCATATTAAAGTTCCATTGCCTCATCAAAGAATGCACCTTTTCCACTCTGGTGTCGGAGAGTTCCAGCCCAGACATAATAAACAAACAGACACAGTTTCCAACACACCAAAGAGGAGGCATTCATGAACTTCAGGAAATACTGGACACTAACCCTGCTCTGCATGGTGACCTCTCCGAGCCGACGGCCAACGTCAACTCGTTATGGTTAATGTGTACCCCGTTACCATGGAGCGGTGCAGGGATAGGCCCGAAAACATGGGAACGAGTCAGCATTTTTGCATTTAAGCATCCCTTGTCTGAAAGTCAATGGTTTGTTGAATGTGTTTTATGGGTTGTTCCCCACTGGTGAATTTAAAAGGGCAGTTGCTAACAAGTGTCTAAATGAGATGACGAAACATCATCACGCCCAACATTAGCCGCCTTTAGCTTAGCGGTGGTGACGTGAAGTCATGTGACCGTGCTGTAGTTCCTTTATAGCCCAACATTAGCCGCCTTTAGCTTAGCGGTGGTGGCGTGAAGTCATGTGACCGTGCTGTAGTTCCTTCATAGCCCAACATTAGCCGCCTTTAGCTTAGCGGTGGTGAGGTGAAGTCATGTGACCGTGCTGTAGTTCCTTCATAGCCCAACATTAGCCGCCTTTAGCTTAGCGGTGGTGAGGTGAAGTCATGTGACCGTGCTGTAGTTCCTTTATAGCCCAACATTAGCCGCTTTAGCTTAGCGGTGGTGACGTGAAGTCATGTGACCGTGCTGTAGTTCCTTTATAGCCCAACATTTGCCACCTTTAGCTTAGCGGTGGTGACGTGAAGTCATGTGACCGTGCTGTAGTTCCTTTATAGCCCAACATTAGCTTTTTTACTTCAGAAATCATAAAGTGATGTTAATATGTGGAGATTATTCTGCTGACAAAAACGTGTATGAATCAAAAACTTTAGTTTAGTTTTTTGCGATAATCCAAAAACTATAATGTCAAAATTGGCTTTTTGTCGAGGGAACCAGGGAGATGCTAACTTCCGGGCCTACAAAAACACCAAGAACAAACATCTCCAAAAGTAAAAACATTTAAAAACCATTGACTTCTAGACGAGCGAACCTGAGAGTGCTAAAATGCTGACTCATGTCTGGGTTTAGGACTCATCCCTGCACCACTCAGAGGCCACAATGTTGACCTGGAAGATTAGTAATGGTTTCACCCAAGATTTGTTTCACCTTAAAGCTTGTGAAATGAAGAAAAAGTGTGCATTGTAATATATCGTTCCTTATTATGAAACATATTGTAACATACATGTACTAATCTCTATATTCCTCAAAATGTACAGTAATGGGATTACGACTTTTTTTATTTAACTATACATTTACCTTTTTATCCTAATAACGTAATATGTTGGTCCCCGGTGACGAGACACTAGTCTGTTTCAATGGAAAACCTTCCTTGTCACTTCTATTAAAACGATGTATGAATGGCTGTGGGAGGGAGAGGGTGACGGGGGGGGGGCGGCAGGTGAGAAATACATCAAAAACAAGTCAGTGGAAATAAAAGACACACAGATGGGGGTGAGGAGGGGGAGAGAGGTGTAAGACACATGCATGGAGCCAGGGAAATATTAGGCAGTGAGAGAAAAATAAAAGAAAGGAAGTAGAGCGGGAGAGTAAAGTGAGGTCAGTGGAACAAAAGCAGCTCACATTTCACTTTTGATTCTCCGCCACAAAGAGCACAACAACATGTCGAGAGCGTAAGAGAAGCTTTGTGTGTGTGTGTGTGTGTGTGTGTGTGTGTGTGTGTGTGTGTGTGTGTGTGTGTGTGTGTGTGTGTGTGTGTGTGTGTGTGTGTGTGTGAGAAAGAGAGCGTTTGGAAATGAGAGGAAGACAGGTGTGTTTGTTTAGCTGCTGCATGCAACACTCCTCTCACTTTGTGTACCAAAGCCTACCAACACACAAACAGTGATGGAAGCAGGATTCAGATACTCAAAGAGGCCCTGCTCTGCTTCCTGTGGTTTCCCCTTTCATCTCGTGTGTTCTATAGGTTTGTGTGCAAAGGCTAAAATACATATACACCTGAACATCAGCAGGAGAGGACTCTTTAAAGTAGAGACACTACATACTGATCTACACCTGAACATCAGCAGGAGAGGACTCTTTAAAGTAGAGACACTACATACTGATATACACCTGAACATCAGCAGGAGAGGACTCTTTAAAGTAGAGACACTACATACTGATATACACCTGAACATCAGCAGGAGAGGACTCTTTAAAGTAGAGACACTACATACTGATATACACCTGAACATCAGCAGGAGAGGACTCTTTAAAGTAGAGACACTACATACTGATATACACCTGAACATCAGCAGGAGAGGACTCTTTAAAGTAGAGACACTACATACTGATATACACCTGAACATCAGCAGGAGAGGACTCTTTAAAGTAGAGACACTACATACTGATATACACCTGAACATCAGCAGGAGAGGACTCTTTAAAGTAGAGACACTACATACTGATATACACCTGAACATCAGCAGGAGAGGACTCTTTAAAGTAGAGACACTACATACTGATATACACCTGAACATCAGCAGGAGAGGACTCTTTAAAGTAGAGACACTACATACTGATATACACCTGAACATCAGCAGGAGAGGACTCTTTAAAGTAGAGACACTACATACTGATATACACCTGAACATCAGCAGGAGAGGACTCTTTAAAGCAGAGACACTACATACTGATATACACCTGAACATCAGCAGGATATGGTTCTTCTAACATTATAAGGAGATGATGTATTAGTTGATTTGAATTGTGTAACTATAGTAACCACATATAGCCCCCATTAAGTACATTGTAATGATAATTTATAATTATGTCAATAAGTAATGTTTAAAATTCAGGGACTTTTATTTGTGAATGAATTGGGAACAAATCTTGACAGGAATGTGTTTGGATGTTTGGATGTGTGTGTGTGTGTGTGTGTGTGTGTGTGTGTGTGTGTGTGATGTGTGTGTGTGTGTGTGTGTGTGTGTGTGTGTGTGTGTGTGTGCGTACGTGCGGGAGTGCGTACGTGCGTGTGCCCTCCTCTTATAGCGATGTGTGTGTTTCGGTGTTTGGGAAGTCAACAGTAGAGTTCCTGTTCTGGTTTAAAAATAACTTTGGGACGTGAATTCCTCGCCCCCCCCCCCCCCCCCCCTCCCCCCCCTCCCCCCTCTCTCTCTCTGTCCTGTATGACATTACACCACTGCTCCTGCTCACAAACAGTGTGTGTGTCCATCTGTATTTATTTTAGATTAAAGATATTCTTAACTCCATGTTTTCGAACACAGATGCTTTCATTTGAACTTCCATGTGTACAATCCCTGTTTGCCCATGTGTATATATATATTTAAATACACATATATACTGTGTCTATATATTGCATTTGGCCTAATTGACTATAATCACGACATGGTGTGCGTAAGTACAAGACATCGGAGTGTATCCCAATTACAGGCCAGTGGTGAGCGTGGACAGAACAAGTCATTTAAAATAAGAAGAGCATCTAAAGGACGTTTTAAAAGAGCGATTGTGGATTCAGTTTCACACTAATTGGCATAAACACAAGGTCATTAGCATCGTCTTTGCGCAATGTGCTCAGGATTTATGTGTGTTTTCCAGCAAGCTGTTATTATCAAATAAAGATCTTGGTTTATGGGGAGCTGGGACAAAACGCACACACACACGCAGGAGGTGGAGCGACTTGTACACACACCCTGACATTCAAGTTTGAATGAAACTTCATATTTTTGCTTTCCCCATGGCATACCGCGTTTTAGAAATACTCTTTAACCCTCCTGTTGCCTTCCGGTCAAACCTGACCGGTTTACTGCTTTCATCAATCATAACTTTTTGTTTTGCATTCGATTGCATCAAGGCTTCATGACATCCTTCACAGGAGACTTTGAACATATGAAATAGCTGATCAACACTTTCATTGCACTTTGGATGATTTAGTGAACTTTGTAACACCATGGTGTTCCCGGAATTAGTAACCATCCGGATCAGATACAACACACACACACACACACACACACACACACACACACACACACACACACACACACACACACACACACACACACACCACACACACACACACACAGAACAATTTGACACATTTCCCGCTCTTATGTGCCCCTCCCCCCACATGGATCACACCTGGCACACGCAGTACATGTTCAGTGTCTGTTCTTTGTACATGTACTGCAGTTCTTCATGTGTACCAGTACTCTGATACAACATGTACAGTTTGAAAGGGTGTGAAATGAAAGGTGGTGATGATTAATGGTTTTTGTGTTAATGTAATAGCAGTTAAAACAGGACCGGTCAAATTTGACCGCGAACACCAAAGTAAGGGGGGGGGGAACGAACACGATAGCAGGGTTACGTGTAAGACAGGGCCATGCTAGCTGTTTCCATTAGTTTCCAGTCTTTATGCTAAGCTAAGCTAACCAGCAGACGGCTGTGAATTCATATTTGAAGTTCAAGAAGTACTAAAAGTGGCCATACTGCAGTTTAAAAAAGTCTCTACACAAGTAATGGCATTAAAAAAGTAGCACGGGTAAAAGTACTTTCTCTCCTTTCCAAATCATGTGTATTAAATTACTCCATTATGATTGTCGAAGAATGAATGACAGGTGAACGAGATGGAGCTAATTTCCCTTGAACTATTTTTGTATGTCAATATTTATTTACCTGCTGATTCATATGTTTTATTAGCTATTCATCTGAATATGCAAAAACATCAAATGAAAGCTCAAATACATTTGATTGAGACATGTACTTTATTCCAGAACTTCCCGACTGCTTACGTTTCCCCTATGACTCATCTTGCAGTTGGAAAAACGGGATCCGTCTCTATGTGTTGTGATTCTCCTGTTAGATATCCACGCCTCAGAGTCAGCGAAGGTGCAGCCGGGGTTGGAGTAAACAAGGTAAAAGGAAAGGCGATCAGGTGCAGAGGTTTACGAGGATCCCGGGAAGTCGTTATCTGTGAGTTCCGTCTGCTCTGCGTCACAGAGTATCGCTCCCTCTCGACCTTTGACCCTCTGCGATGCATCAGGTCAGCCTGAACACGCACCACCGAGGGTCAAAGACTGGGTCACCTGAACCTGTTCAAGTGTTGAATCAGACTTTAGTTCCACCTGGAGTGAATCCACCAGCTCCCCTGCAGTCTACAAAGTACTTCAGACTAGCTGCACCTCCACCAGCTACCCTGCAGTCTACAAAGTACTTCAGACTAGCTGCACCTTCACCAGCTACCCTGCAGTCTACAAAGTACTTCAGACTAGCTGCACCTTCACCAGCTACCCTGCAGTCTACAAAGTACTTCAGACTAGCTGCACCTTCACCAGCTACCCTGCAGTCTACAAAGTACTTCAGACTAGCTGCACCTTCACCAGCTACCCTGCAGTCTACAAAGCCATTCAGACTAGCTGCACCTTCACCAGCTACCCTGCAGTCTACAAAGTACTTCAGACTAGCTGCACCTTCACCAGCTTTGAGAACACTTTCATGATCAATCATTATAAAACATATCATATATATTATTCTGAAATGGACCAATCTGCACAACGACTACTTTCACTGTCTTTCACTATATTCTGATGAGAATACTTTTCTACTTTCACTTGAGGAGCATTTTGAATGCAGGACTTTCAGTGTAACAGAGTATTCCTACACTCTGGTACTTCTACTTTTACTCAAGTACAAGATCTGAGTACTTCTACTTTTACTCAAATACAAGATCTGAGTACTTCTACTTTTACTCAAGATCTGAGTACTTCTACTTTTACTCAAGTACAAGATCTGAGTACTTCTACTTTTACTCAAGAACAAGATCTGAGTACTTCTACTTTTACTCAAGTACAAGATCTGAGTATTTCTACTTTTACTACAAGATCTGAGTACTATACTTTTACTACAAGATCTGAGTACTTCTACTTTTACTCAAGTACAAGATCTGATAAAAATACTCCATTACAATTTAGAGCACATGTGTCAAACTCATGGCCCGGGGGCCAAATCAGGCCCGTGGTGGATTTAATTTCGGCCCGCAGGATAATTTCTAATTCCTATTAGATCTGGCCCGCCGGTATATTGCAGCACGCCTTCCCTCCATCCTGAGGGTCTCCTCCGCTCAGAGCCTGAGCCCAAACATTGATGACCTGCACCCAGATGAGACGCCAAGTGTCTGAGCTAGCATCTCAGAGCAGCACACTGAGTTCAATGGATGCTTCCTTCTGCACTCTCACGACAACAGGGCATGTTTGTTTCTCTCTGAGGGAAATAGTTTTGTTGAAGCTGTTGTTGGCCTGTGGAGAAATGTACTCATAAGAAATGAAGCTGCAGATCGAGCCATGAGAAATGAATGCAGCTGATTATTTAATGTTGTTTTTATAGGCAATAATGTAAGCTTTGTTAGTTCCAGGTTTAATATGTGCAATCAGTTCATTTCAATACGTTCTGCAATAAACATTGAACCAGTCCGGCCCTCGACTGGTAGCCATTTTTTTTATTTTGGCCCACTGAGTATTTGAGTTTGACCCCCCTGATTTAGGGATCCTTATATTTTACTTGAGTATCGTAGAAGAAAAGAAAATCCCAGATCAAATGGCGAAGGCTCTTTGAGCATGCTTTCTCTCACTGATTGTGCTGTTATGTCAATTGTTTGTTTGTTTGTGTCCATGTGTTGTGTCTTGATATCTGTCTGTTGATGTCACACATGGAGCTGCTGTGATGCAAGGAGCATGTCAGACTTTAAAGTATTATCATTTAAGTATATCATATCGTATTTCCATTTGATGCTACTGTGTACTTCTACTCCTGTACAATTCTTAGGTATTGTATAAACAATATATAATATGTATCTTGATTACGTAATCTCGTTACATGTAATCCGTTACTCCCCACGCTCCCCACCCAATGCAAGGTCACGCCCTCCCTCTTTGACTCCCCCCCCCCCCGCCTCCACCCCTCACCTCAAGGTGTCACAGAGAGCACCCTTGTTCTAACCCTCACCCTGCTTTCCACCGGGACCCCTCAAAAATCCCAGATATCCCTGCAATTTCCGGTGCAATGTTTATTTGGCGGAAAGAGGGCTGGGGGGCGAGGCGGCCTGAAAAAAGAGGCTCACTCACAAACAGTTTGGGCTGCGTTCGGAGGGTAAACATGTGCAGGAGGAGCGGTGAGAAGCACTGAGGCCGGAGTGTTCTGCTCCGACATTCAGATCCACCTCAGAGCGACACAGAGAGACTCTGTTCAGACCCAACGGCCACAGCCTAATAAACATCCCCCCAGCGGTGGGAAGTAACTAAGTACATGTACTCAAGTACTCTACTTAAGTACAATTCTGAGGTATTTGTTTTTTTACCTGAGTTTTTCCATTTTATGTTACTGTGTACTTCTACTCCCAGTTCAGAGGTAAATGGTGTACTTTTACTCCACTACATGTATTTAATCCCTCTATTTACTTCTCAGATCTGGATGAATGATGTGAAATATAACCAAGTGTTGAATCAGACTTTAGTTCCACCTGGAGTAAATCCACCAGCTACCCTGCAGTCTACAAAGTCATTCAGACTAGCTGCACCTTCACCAGCTACCCTGCAGTCTACAAAGTACTTCAGACTAGCTGCACCTTCACCAGCTTTGAGAACACTTTCATGATCAATCATTATAAAACATATCAGATATATTATTCTGAAATGGACCAATCTGCACAACGACTACTTTCACTGTCTTTCACTATATTCTGATGAGAATACTTTTCTACTTTCACTTGAGGAGCATTTTGAATGCAGGACTTTTACTGTAACAGAGTATTCCTACACTCTGGTACTTCTACTTTTACTAAAGTACAACATCTGAGTACTTCTACTTTTACTCAAGTACACGATCTGAGTACTTCTACTTTTACTCAAGTACAAGATCAGACTACTTCTACTTTCACTTAAGTACAATATCTGAGTACTTCTGCTTTTACTCAAGTACACAATCTGAGTACTTCTACTTTCACTTAAGTACAATATCTGAGTACTTCTACTTTTACTCAAGTACAAGACCGGAATACTTCTACTTTTACTCAAGTACAATATCTGAGTACGTCTTCTACTTTTACTCAAGTACACGATCTGAGTACTTCTCAAACCTCCATCCTCCTTTCTGTTCAATAAACGCTGCCCTCTGCTGGAGGAATGTCGGCATGACACAGAAAAACAGAACACCCAGAGCCTGAAATAAACATCTCTCTCAGTCTCAACGTTTGAATTACTAAACAAGTCGCACTTGTTAAGTCATGTCTCAGTTAAAAGGCTACGGGGTGGATTTAATGCTATAAATACTTCTAGAACAGTGGCCGCCTACCATTTGAGCTAGCTATTTATTTATCCATAACTTATTAGCTAGCTAACATTAAGCTAGCTGTATATTTTACCCATTACTTCGTAGCTAGCTAACATTAAGCTAGCTACTTATTTGCCTTCATACTTTTAATATTTTGTCCTTTTTGCCCACAAGTTTTATAGCTAACTTAATCCATCAAACTGTGTCTTGATTACTTTAAACTAACGTCTCAAATGTTTATGTATTGCTACTTTTACTTTGTCCATTATGTGTATCCACAATTTTTAGCGAACAAAATATGGGTCTCAATTCATTTTGGCTAACTTTCATCACTGATTATTTCATCTCAACTTGATGTATTTTAGCATGTTGCCAATGCATCCATTAGCTTTTAAGCTAGCTAACTATTCCTAGTGAATTCCTAGCTACTATTTATCCAATGCTGTTTATCGATTACATTTAAAATGTGTCTTGATTACTTTAAGCTAACATCTTTAACTGTGTATTGACTACTTTAAAGTGGACCTATCATGCTATATTGGAAAAATATATTGTAGGGCCATACCTATACATTTTCATTTCAAACCTTTATTTAACCAGATTGGTCCCATTGAGATCATAGACATCGTATTACATTATTCAAAACATGTCTGTGAAGTTTTTTGCTCAAAATACCAAACAGTGCACCCATTGTAGCCACACCTCATACTGCTAGTGATGGCGAGATGAAGCCTTATGAAGCTTTGAAGCTTTCCAGCAAGGGTTCATCTCATGAGGCTTCATCATGGGCTTCATCTGAACACAAACCCCCTGCTGGTCAAAGTGTGTACAACAGGCAGATTGGACATCTCAACAGTGTGCTCTATCTCATACAGAGTTCCCAATGAGTAAAGCCTTAGAATAACTCTAAACAACGAACATTAAATCATATGTTCATGTTAACAATATTGTATTTATTCCAGTTTAATGATTGTGATTGAAAAGCCTAAGGAGGCTGGTAAACATTGCAAAGAGGGATTTGTATTCCTTAATAATATTCATAAACGTAACCATGTTGTAGCCGGAGAAAGGCTAAACCATATCAAAGAATACATTTATTAACTACATTATCTCATTTAGCTTCAGCTTTTATAAACAACAACAAATACGTATTGTTCAGTCGTTGAACCAGAAGCCTCGGTGCAATACGTAACATCACTACATACTGCTCACACCCCTCTTTTGCAGCCCTGTTAGAGAAACGCGGATTTTGGGTCCTTAGCTTGACAAAAAAAAGAGGAGGCGGAGCTAATGCCTGATCAGAATTCTACCGAAGATAAAGTTAAATTCTGCTGTGATAAAACGCCATCCTGTTTAAACCACGTCAAGGATCATTTCTGAAATAGTCTGGAGCCCAAATGCTTTTTCTCTTGCGGGTTTATCACAAGGTGAGTTCCTTTTTTAATTTCCTGCTTCTTAAACACATGCTCTCCAGTACAAGTTAGCTCTGAGTGTTAGCGAGGCTTGCTAATGTAAACAAAGACGAGATTACGTCCAAAACACGTCAGGCATTGTTTCTGATAGCAACTTTCTGTGGTTCCGCCGTCAGATCGGCGGCAAATCTGTATCCACTCGTGGTACCCCTGTTTTTAAAAGATTTGGGTACGGAGGAAAAGAGAGAGGGTTTTATTTTCTGACGCTGCCCGATGCACCGGGGACACATATTTATGTATACAAGACATCAACGAGTGCATTTTGTATGATAGGTCTCCTTTAAGCTATCTTAGCCATTTATGAATTTTAGCATTCTGACAATATATCCATTACAACGAAGCTAGAAACTATACTCAGAATGTACACAACTTCTGACTTATCTTTCTATTTGTCCTTACAGAAAGACACACAAAATACACAGGCTATACAGACACTATTTATTCTACTGTAAAGTATTACATTTGACATGTTTGTTTTACATGAACATATTTTGGGAGGCTGTGGCACAGTGGGGTAGTGTGTTGGTGTTCGGAGGGGGTTCAAACCCCACTGCAGTCAGCATGTCGTTGTGTCCCTGGACACTTCACCCCAAACTGTCCCCAGTATTGAGTATGTAAGTCACTTTGGATATAAGCATCTAACATGTCATGTAATGCTTTTCTTATGCAACTTTCTTACTATTGCACCATTGTCATGTCTCTTCATGATGAGTAGCCATATTGTATTTTAGGAGCCGCCTACAGTCCCAAAACGTCACTGCAGCTTTTTGTGCACACGACAAATAAAACCTTTGAATCCTTTGACAGTAAAAGCAGATGAGTGCAGGACCAGAGCCTCTACACCTGAGGGAGTCAGAGGTCTTCCCCCTTTTGTCTCCTCATAAAGCGGGGATGCATGGGAGGGTCAGGGTGGGTGAAGGGTGAGGGCGGGGGGGAGTTTTCAGGGAGAAAGAAAGGCACACGTAGAAGGGAGTCGGACTGCACGAGGGGAGGTAGGAAATGGGGGCGCCTGTCTCTCCTGAAGCGTGTTTCTTGCTCTTGGACCCCCCCTCTGAATCTGGATTTCTGCTGGTTTTCACCTGCAATTCCCAGACTTTGTAACCACTCACAGAGCCGAGCATCTTCCTCTCTCGGTGTGAGTGATGGCGGCAGAACATATTTCCCTGCACAGTCCACCTTAAAGCTCCTCTTCCTCCTCCGTTGCTTGTCTCTGATCGCTGGATCCTCTGATGTCTGAAGAGGAGGAGTCACCCACCTGCCTCTGTCTGAGATCACGTGCACACGCGGGCTCTCTGACACCAAAGACCACGTGTCGGCAAAAGCCTCTGACCCAAACTCCGCTCCTCTGTGCAGCACGACGTGTCCTTTAGGCTGAAACGCATCTGTTTCGCACCGAACATCCTTTGAAACTGCATCATTGGACCCCAGTGGACACACAGCAGTACGACCGTGGTTGCGTGTGTCGTGTATGTCCGTGAATGTGTGTGTGTTAGCAGGCAGCACAGCTCTGGATCTGCAGAACAGAGAGCGGAGTCGTCTGTGGGGGGGCAGACCGGCAGAGAGCTCAGGGGGTCCGACGCTGCGAAACAGAGGAGGTCGAAGGATGGGAGAGGGTCCAGATATTACAACTTGTTCCTCCTTTCTTTTAGGCATCCTGTTCAGACGTGTTCTAATACTTCCTGTACACATTGACAAGAGTCCAAAGTGAGGGTCATTACTTTACATCAGGGGTGTCAAACTCAATACGTTTATTATAAGGTTACATGCCACTTTACAGAAGCAGGTTGCCCATAAACTACATTTCCCACAATGCATCTCGTTTTGTGACATGCGCACTGAAGAGACTTGCAATTATTTGCCCTGCTGCTTTCAGACGTAGTTAGTTATTACCCTATCCGATAATAATCCAATTCAGAGGCAATAATGTAACATAATACATTATTTTATATAATATATTTATATATGTATATTTGTTACAACCGGCCCTTTGAGTGCAACCATAATGCTAATGTGGCTCGCTATGAAATTGAGTTGTACACCCCTGCTTTACATCTTCACTGCCCAAATGAAGGTTTTTGGAGTGAAAACCAAACCGACTACTGCATTAGTGGAAAGGACTCAGAGAACCAAGGCTTCTGTACTTTCCGCATTCATTATTTTGTGCATCCTGTTCAGAAGTGTTCAAACTCTTACTGTATCTTTCCCTAAAGGTCCAAAGTGAGGGTCATTGCTTTGCATTGAACAGTAATCTTCTTCACTCTCCAAATGAAAGTTTTTGCAGGGACAAAATGTGAAAGAAAGAAAAGGAAAACAGCATTTAGAAATGGTCTGGCTTACTTCTTAGAAAGTGTTACTTCATTAGTGAAAATGAATAAAAAGAACAAAGGCTTTTCCTTCGTGTTCCTTCCTTTAACATTTCAACTTTCCCCTCAAAGCTATTCTGCATCCTGTTCAAAAGAGTTCAAATACTTCCACAAGAGTCCAAGGTGAGGGAAATCAGTTGCATTGAAAAGTCACCTTCTTAATTTAAGGTTTCTGCAGTGACAAAAATGTCGACAGAAAGAAAAATCAGTTGTAGAAATGTACGGGTCATCAGTATATCAGTGGGAAGGACTCGAGGCTTTCCCATTCCTCTGTAGTCCTTCTCCGTTCCTCTGTAGTCCTTCTCCGTTCCTCTGTAGTCCTTCTCCGTTCCTCTGTAGTCCTTCTCCGTTCCTCTGTAGTCCTTCTCCGTTCCTCTGTAGTCCTTCTCCGTTCCTCTGTAGTTTTTCCAAAATGCCAACTTTCACCCAAAGGCTTAAATGCCTCTTGAAATACTTCCACACATGCACAAAAGTCCAAAGTTAGGGTGATCACTTGCACTGAAGAGCAATCTTCTTTGCTTCACTTTCCGAACAGCAGGAATCAGAATAAAATCAAGCTGTTGTAATAATGGAGTATCCAAACAACACAGAGAGAGTCTGCTTGCTTTCAGAGGATATTGAGGACTTAAAGAACCAAGTCTTTCCTCTGTCTTCTTCTTTACCACCATGGCTTTATGCGTGAGTCGTCCTCTCTTGTGGAATATGTCCCCTGTCTTACTGAGTGCGTGTTCTCCAGTGTTTCTGTACCTGACCTACGACACACATCTCCCCTCTCTTTCATCCCCTCTTGGACATGAAAGGCGCAGACCATCGACTTTTCCATTTCAATAAATCATGGATTACAGGTGAGCAGC
>NC_047510.2:34857609-34858218 GCF_902827115.2 Pseudochaenichthys georgianus | reverse complement strand
CGGGAGAAGTACAATTTAGAGCACATGTGTCAAACTCAAGGCCCGGGGGCCAAATCAGGGCCGTGGTGGATTTAATTTCGGCCCGCAGGATAATTTCTAATTGCTATTAGATCTGGCCCGCCGGTATATTGCACGCACACCTTCACTCCATCCTGAGGGTCTCCTCCGCTCAGAGCCTGAGCCCAAACATTGATGACCTCTCACCCTGATGAGACGCCAAGTATCTGAACTAGCATCTCAGAGCAGCACACTGACTTTAATGGATGCTTCCTTCTGCACTTTCTCTCACGACAACAGGGCATGTTTGGTTTCTCTCTGAGGGAATAGTTTTGTTGAAGCTGTTGTTGGCCTGTGGGGAAATGTACTCATAAGAAATGACTCTGGAGAAGCTGCAGATAGAGCCGTGAGAAATGAATGCAGCTGATTATTTAATGTTGTTTTTATAGGCAATCATTTAAGCTTTGTTAGTTCCAGGTTTAATATGTGCAATAAGTTCATTTCAATACGTTTTGCAATAAACATTGAACCAGTCCGGCCCTCGACTAGTACCCATTATTTAATGTTGGCCCACTGTGTGTTTGAGTTTGACCCCCCTGGTTTGGAGCACAA
>NC_047510.2:34856765-34857109 GCF_902827115.2 Pseudochaenichthys georgianus | reverse complement strand
TGTAAAGTAAATAAGTAGATTTACTCAAGTACTCTACTTAAGTACCAATTTTAGATATTTACTTGAGTATTTTATTTGTTTTCTACTTTGTACTTATTCTCCACTGCTAATCAGAGTTAAATCATGTACTTCTCCTCCACTGCATGTATTTAATCCCTTGAGTTACTTCACACATCTGGATGAATGATGTGAAATATAACCAAGTGTTGAATCAGACTTTAGTTCCACCTGGAGTAAATCCACCAGCTACCCTGCAGTCTACAAAGTACTTCAGACGAGCTGCTCCTTCACCAGCTACCCTGCAGTCTACAAAGTCCTTCAGACTAGCTGCTCCTTCACCAGCT
>NC_047510.2:34787347-34856302 GCF_902827115.2 Pseudochaenichthys georgianus | reverse complement strand
TTTACTCAAGTACAAGACTGAGTACTTCTCAAACCTCCATCCTCCTTTCTGTTCATAAACGCTGCCCTCTGCTGGAGGAATGTCGGCATGACACAGAAAAACAGAACACCCAGAGCTGAAATAAACTCTCTCTCAGTCTCAACGTTTGAATTACTAAACAAGTCGCACTTGTTAAGTCATGTCTCAGTTAAAAGGCTACGGGGTGGATTTAATGCTATAAATACTTCTAGAACAGTGGCCGCCTACCATTTGAGCTAGCTATTTATTTATCCATAACTTATTAGCTAGCTAACATTAAGCTAGCTGTATATTTTACCCATTACTTCGTAGCTAGCTAACATTAAGCTAGCTACTTATTTGCCTTCATACTTTTAATATTTTGTCCTTTTTGCCCACAAGTTTTATAGCTAACTTAATCCATCAAACTGTGTCTTGATTACTTTAAACTAACGTCTCAAATGTTTATGTATTGCTACTTTTACTTTGTCCATTATGTGTATCCACAATTTTTAGCGAACAAAATATGGGTCTCAATTCATTTTGGCTAACTTTCATCACTGATTATTTCATCTCAACTTGATGTATTTTAGCATGTTGCCAATGCATCCATTAGCTTTTAAGCTAGCTAACTATTCCTAGTGAATTCCTAGCTACTATTTATCCAATGCTGTTTATCGATTACATTTAAAATGTTGTCTTGATTACTTTAAGCTAACATCTTTAACTGTGTATTGACTACTTTAAAGTGGACCTATCATGCTATATTGGAAAAATATATTGTAGGGCCATACCTATACATTTTCATTTCAAACCTTTATTTAACCAGATTGGTCCCATTGAGATCATAGACATCGTATTACATTATTCAAAACATGTCTGTGAAGTTTTTTGCTCAAAATACCAAACAGTGCACCCATTGTAGCCACACCTCATACTGCTAGTGATGGCGAGATGAAGCCTTATGAAGCTTTGAAGCTTTCCAGCAAGGGTTCATCTCATGAGGCTTCATCATGGGCTTCATCTGAACACAAACCCCCTGCTGGTCAAAGTGTGTACAACAGGCAGATTGGACATCTCAACAGTGTGCTCTATCTCATACAGAGTTCCCAATGAGTAAAGCCTTAGAATAACTCTAAACAACGAACATTAAATCATATGTTCATGTTAACAATATTGTATTTATTCCAGTTTAATGATTGTGATTGAAAAGCCTAAGGAGGCTGGTAAACATTGCAAAGAGGGATTTGTATTCCTTAATAATATTCATAAACGTAACCATGTTGTAGCCGGAGAAAGGCTAAACCATATCAAAGAATACATTTATTAACTACATTATCTCATTTAGCTTCAGCTTTTATAAACAACAAAAAAATAGTATTGTTCAGTCGTTGAACCAGAAGCCTCGGTGCAATACGTAACATCACTACATACTGCTCACACCCCTCTTTTGCAGCCCTGTTAGAGAAACGCGGATTTTGGGTCCTTAGCTTGACAAAAAAAAGAGGAGGCGGAGCTAATGCCTGATCAGAATTCTACCGAAGATAAAGTTAAATTCTGCTGTGATAAAACGCCATCCTGTTTAAACCACGTCAAGGATCATTTCTGAAATAGTCTGGAGCCCAAATGCTTTTTCTCTTGCGGGTTTATCACAAGGTGAGTTCCTTTTTTAATTTCCTGCTTCTTAAACACATGCTCTCCAGTACAAGTTAGCTCTGAGTGTTAGCGAGGCTTGCTAATGTAAACAAAGACGAGATTACGTCCAAAACACGTCAGGCATTGTTGCTGATAGCAACTTTCTGTGGTTCCGCCGTCAGATCGGCGGCAAATCTGTATCCACTCGTGGTACCCCTGTTTTTAAAAGATTTGGGTACGGAGGAAAAGAGAGGGTTTTATTTTCTGACGCTGCCCGATGCACCGGGGACACATATTTATGTATACAAGACATCAACGAGTGCATTTTGTATGATAGGTCTCCTTTAAGCTATCTTAGCCATTTATGAATTTTAGCATTCTGACAATATATCCATTACAACGAAGCTAGAAACTATACTCAGAATGTACACAACTTCTGACTTATCTTTCTATTTGTCCTTACAGAAAGACACACAAAATACACAGGCTATACAGACACTATTTATTCTACTGTAAAGTATTACATTTGACATGTTTGTTTTACATGAACATATTTTGGGAGGCTGTGGCACAGTGGGGTAGTGTGTTGGTGTTCGGAGGGGGTTCAAACCCCACTGCAGTCAGCATGTCGTTGTGTCCCTGGACACTTCACCCCAAACTGTCCCCAGTATTGAGTATGTAAGTCACTTTGGATATAAGCATCTAACATGTCATGTAATGCTTTTCTTATGCAACTTTCTTACTATTGCACCATTGTCATGTCTCTTCATGATGAGTAGCCATATTGTATTTTAGGAGCCGCCTACAGTCCCAAAACGTCACTGCAGCTTTTTGTGCACACGACAAATAAAACCTTTGAATCCTTTGACAGTAAAAGCAGATGAGTGCAGGACCAGAGCCTCTACACCTGAGGGAGTCAGAGGTCTTCCCCCTTTTGTCTCCTCATAAAGCGGGGATGCATGGGAGGGTCAGGGTGGGTGAAGGGTGAGGGCGGGGGGGAGTTTTCAGGGAGAAAGAAAGGCACACGTAGAAGGGAGTCGGACTGCACGAGGGGAGGTAGGAAATGGGGGCGCCTGTCTCTCCTGAAGCGTGTTTCTTGCTCTTGGACCCCCCCTCTGAATCTGGATTTCTGCTGGTTTTCACCTGCAATTCCCAGACTTTGTAACCACTCACAGAGCCGAGCATCTTCCTCTCTCGGTGTGAGTGATGGCGGCAGAACATATTTCCCTGCACAGTCCACCTTAAAGCTCCTCTTCCTCCTCCGTTGCTTGTCTCTGATCGCTGGATCCTCTGATGTCTGAAGAGGAGGAGTCACCCACCTGCCTCTGTCTGAGATCACGTGCACACGCGGGCTCTCTGACACCAAAGACCACGTGTCGGCAAAAGCCTCTGACCCAAACTCCGCTCCTCTGTGCAGCACGACGTGTCCTTTAGGCTGAAACGCATCTGTTTCGCACCGAACATCCTTTGAAACTGCATCATTGGACCCCAGTGGACACACAGCAGTACGACCGTGGTTGCGTGTGTCGTGTATGTCCGTGAATGTGTGTGTGTTAGCAGGCAGCACAGCTCTGGATCTGCAGAACAGAGAGCGGAGTCGTCTGTGGGGGGGCAGACCGGCAGAGAGCTCAGGGGGTCCGACGCTGCGAAACAGAGGAGGTCGAAGGATGGGAGAGGGTCCAGATATTACAACTTGTTCCTCCTTTCTTTTAGGCATCCTGTTCAGACGTGTTCTAATACTTCCTGTACACATTGACAAGAGTCCAAAGTGAGGGTCATTACTTTACATCAGGGGTGTCAAACTCAATACGTTTATTATAAGGTTACATGCCACTTTACAGAAGCAGGTTGCCCATAAACTACATTTCCCACAATGCATCTCGTTTTGTGACATGCGCACTGAAGAGACTTGCAATTATTTGCCCTGCTGCTTTCAGACGTAGTTAGTTATTACCCTATCCGATAATAATCCAATTCAGAGGCAATAATGTAACATAATACATTATTTTATATAATTATATATTTATATATGTATATTTGTTACAACCGGCCCTTTGAGTGCAACCATAATGCTAATGTGGCTCGCTATGAAATTGAGTTGTACACCCCTGCTTTACATCTTCACTGCCCAAATGAAGGTTTTTGGAGTGAAAACCAAACCGACTACTGCATTAGTGGAAAGGACTCAGAGAACCAAGGCTTCTGTACTTTCCGCATTCATTATTTTGTGCATCCTGTTCAGAAGTGTTCAAACTCTTACTGTATCTTTCCCTAAAGGTCCAAAGTGAGGGTCATTGCTTTGCATTGAACAGTAATCTTCTTCACTCTCCAAATGAAAGTTTTTGCAGGGACAAAATGTGAAAGAAAGAAAAGGAAAACAGCATTTAGAAATGGTCTGGCTTACTTCTTAGAAAGTGTTACTTCATTAGTGAAAATGAATAAAAAGAACAAAGGCTTTTCCTTCGTGTTCCTTCCTTTAACATTTCAACTTTCCCCTCAAAGCTATTCTGCATCCTGTTCAAAAGAGTTCAAATACTTCCACAAGAGTCCAAGGTGAGGGAAATCAGTTGCATTGAAAAGTCACCTTCTTAATTTAAGGTTTCTGCAGTGACAAAAATGTCGACAGAAAGAAAAATCAGTTGTAGAAATGTACGGGTCATCAGTATATCAGTGGGAAGGACTCGAGGCTTTCCCATTCCTCTGTAGTCCTTCTCCGTTCCTCTGTAGTCCTTCTCCGTTCCTCTGTAGTCCTTCTCCGTTCCTCTGTAGTCCTTCTCCGTTCCTCTGTAGTCCTTCTCCGTTCCTCTGTAGTCCTTCTCCGTTCCTCTGTAGTTTTTCCAAAATGCCAACTTTCACCCAAAGGCTTAAATGCCTCTTGAAATACTTCCACACATGCACAAAAGTCCAAAGTTAGGGTGATCACTTGCACTGAAGAGCAATCTTCTTTGCTTCACTTTCCGAACAGCAGGAATCAGAATAAAATCAAGCTGTTGTAATAATGGAGTATCCAAACAACACAGAGAGAGTCTGCTTGCTTTCAGAGGATATTGAGGACTTAAAGAACCAAGTCTTTCCTCTGTCTTCTTCTTTACCACCATGGCTTTATGCGTGAGTCGTCCTCTCTTGTGGAATATGTCCCCTGTCTTACTGAGTGCGTGTTCTCCAGTGTTTCTGTACCTGACCTACGACACACATCTCCCCTCTCTTTCATCCCCTCTTGGACATGAAAGGCGCAGACCATCGACTTTTCCATTTCAATAAATCATGGATTACAGGTGAGCAGCGAGCAAGGATGCTGTTCTTTTATTTGTTTCATCTGCTTTCATGCTGAGAGGTGGAAGAGAAGAACAATCACTCCTGTGTGCGCTGTGTGCGGGCAGCTAAAGGAGTAGTTCATGTAATCTAGACAAAATAATTTAACTAAAAACATATTAAACTGTATTTTCAAGCAAAATACAATGTGCTTTTTTTAAGAGGACATTTAGATCTCGCATCCATCCATCTTCTCCCACTTATCCGTGGTCGGGTCTCGGGGGTAGCAGTTCCAGCAGAGAGCCCCAAACGTCCCTTTCCCCTCATCAACCAGCTCTGACTGGGGGGTCCCGAGGCGCTCCCAGGCCAGCGAAGAGATATCATCCCTCCACCTGGTCCTAGGTCTACCCCTTGGTCTCCTTCCAGCTGGACGTGCCTGGGACACCTCCCTAGGGAGGCGCCCAGGTGGCATCCTAACTAGGTGCCCGAACCATCTCAACTGGCTCCTTTCGACGCGAAGGAGGAGCGGCTCAACTCCGAGTCCCTCCCGGATGACCGAACTTCTCACCTTATCCCAGTGACTGCAGTAGCCTACTGCTCCGACTCTCCGGCCCATCTCACGCTCCATTGTTCCCTCACTCGAGAACAAGACCCCGAGATACTTGAACTCCTTCACTTGGGGTAAGGACTCATTCCCTACTTGGAGTGGACAGTCGGTTTCCTGTTGAGAACCATGGCCTCAGATTTGGAGGTGCTGATCCTCATCCCAGCCGCTTCACACTCGGTTGCGAACCGATCCAGTGAGTGCTGAAGGTCGCAGACCGATGAAGCCATCAGAACCACATCAGAACCACATCATTTAGATCTCATTTATTTTAATCAGGAGAGACTCATTTTTGGTTAAAAGAACATTTATTTATTCATTCTCAACAACAACAAATCAACTAACGAGATTTGTCTTCATTTCTTTTTGGACCATATCTTAATTATTGTTTCTTTTCTGTTTCTTTTTTTAAATTCTCAATAGTCATAAAAAGGATTCAATACCAACCAAGACCTACACTACAAAGATGATTTGTTTCTTAAAAATACTAGAATATTAGTAATTTAATTAATAATAATTAATAATAATAATAATAATTAAAAACTATTCAATTATTCAATTATTTTGTTTATTGTTTTTATGTTTACAGAACAATGGTCAATTTTAACAACATTACACATTACATTTATTGCAACTCAGTTGATATGGGATGGATTTAAAGTTATAAATACTCCTATAACAGTGGCTCCTTACCATTTGACAACGTATCAATTACTTTTAAGACAACTAACTGTTAAACTAGCTATTTATTAATTGCTTTTAGACTAGCATGTTATTTTTAACCATTTCTTTTTTCTTTTTTTGCAACAGAATACACTTTATTTCCCAAAATGACATTCATAAATCAATTAATATTATCATTTTTACTTTTAAAAGTAGAATTACAGTACCATGTAGTTCCCCACGCGACCACCAAGGGGCGCTAACCGCAGTTTCGTCTCGTGGATAAAAAGCGGCTCGGTCCCTTTTTCTACCAAACCGGAAGGGCTTAACTGGTCACTCAAGGCCAAGATCACCGAAGCAGCAGCAGAAAGGTAAACACGGAGAAATGTCTTATCGCTTTTAAACACCTTAATGTGTGTGTGTGTGTGTGTGTGTGTGTGTGTGTGTGACACCTGAGTATGTAGTGAGGATTTAACCTGTGAACGTGTGTGTGTGTGTGTGTGTGTGTGTGTGTGTGAGTGAGTGAGTGTGAGTGTGTGTGTCGTAACGGGAGGCGGGGAGGACGAGGAGGAAGAGGAGGACGAAGAGGGCAAAGTCATAACGGAGGTTAACTTAAATAACCGGGAGATACGCAGCAAACCGGAGGAGGATCTGCGTTAAAGGGATTATAAAGTTATTATTCAGAGTCATGTTCTCAGAGATGTACCCGATATTTAAAGTTCTCCTCCTCTGTTGGTGGGAGTGTGTAAAAACAACAAAGCAGTGGAGGTTCAACCAGAAGAGAGAAGTACTCAGATCTAGTACTTGAGTGAAAGTAGAAGTACTCAGATCTTGTACTTGAGTAAAAGTAGAAGTACTCAGATCTTGTACTTGAGTGAAAGTAGAAGTACTCAGATCTTGTACTTGAGTAGAAGTACCAGAGTGTAGGAATACTCTGTTACAGTAAAAGTACTGCATTCAAAATGTTCCTCAAGTGAAAGTAGAAAAGTATTCTCATCTAAATATAGTGAAAGACAGTGAAAGTAGTCGTTGTGCAGATTGGTCCATTTCAGAATAATATATCTGATATGTTTTATAATGATTGATCATGAAAGTGTTCTCAAAGCTGGTGAAGGTGCAGCTAGTCTGAAGTACTTTGTAGACTGCAGGGTAGCTGGTGAAGGTGCAGCTAGTCTGAAGTACTTTGTAGACTGCAGGGTAGCTGGTGAAGGTGCAGCTAGTCTGAAGTACTTTGTAGACTGCAGGGTAGCTGGTGAAGGTGCAGCTAGTCTGAAGTACTTTGTAGACTGCAGGGTAGCTGGTGGAGGTGCAGCTAGTCTGAAGTACTTTGTAGACTGCAGGGTAGCTGGTGAAGGTGCAGCTAGTCTGAAGTACTTTGTAGACTGCAGGGTAGCTGGTGAAGGTGCAGCTAGTCTGAAGTACTTTGTAGACTGCAGGGTAGCTGGTGAAGGTGCAGCTAGTCTGAAGTACTTTGTAGACTGCAGGGTAGCTGGTGAAGGTGCAGCTAGTCTGAAGTACTTTGTAGACTGCAGGGTAGCTGGTGGAGGTGCAGCTAGTCTGAAGTACTTTGTAGACTGCAGGGTAGCTGGTGGAGGTGCAGCTAGTCTGAAGTACTTTGTAGACTGCAGGGTAGCTGGTGGAGGTGCAGCTAGTCTGAAGTACTTTGTAGACTGCAGGGTAGCTGGTGGAGGTGCAGCTAGTCTGAAGTACTTTGTAGACTGCAGGGTAGCTGGTGGAGGTGCAGCTAGTCTGAAGTACTTTGTAGACTGCAGGGTAGCTGGTGAAGGTGCAGCTAGTCTGAAGTACTTTGTAGACTGCAGGGTAGCTGGTGAAGGTGCAGCTAGTCTGAAGTACTTTGTAGACTGCAGGGTAGCTGGTGGAGGTGCAGCTAGTCTGAAGTACTTTGTAGACTGCAGGGTAGCTGGTGGAGGTGCAGCTAGTCTGAAGTACTTTGTAGACTGCAGGGTAGCTGGTGGAGGTGCAGCTAGTCTGAAGTACTTTGTAGACTGCAGGGTAGCTGGTGGAGGTGCAGCTAGTCTGAAGTACTTTGTAGACTGCAGGGTAGCTGGTGGAGGTGCAGCTAGTCTGAAGTACTTTGTAGACTGCAGGGTAGCTGGTGAAGGTGCAGCTAGTCTGAAGTACTTTGTAGACTGCAGGGTAGCTGGTGAAGGTGCAGCTAGTCTGAAGTACTTTGTAGACTGCAGGGTAGCTGGTGAAGGTGCAGCTAGTCTGAAGTACTTTGTAGACTGCAGGGTAGCTGGTGGAGGTGCAGCTAGTCTGAAGTACTTTGTAGACTGCAGGGTAGCTGGTGGATTCACTCCAGGTGGAACTAAAGTCTGATTCAACACTTGGTTAGATTTCACATCATTCATCCACATCTGAGAAGTAACTAAAGGGATTAAATACATTTAGTGGAGGGAAAGTACAAAGTAGCATAACATTGAAATACTCAAGTAAAGTAAAGTGCCTTTTTTACCTGCTATGCCATTTTGCTGTAACGCTGTGGGACTAATAAAGTGATTATTTACAGTCAAATGCAACAATATGAAAACAATGTCACATATAATAATATCTCATATCGAGGCCATTGTCCTGCAGAATGAGTCCTTTAGATGCTTTGAATACATTTTCCTGATTATACTGTGCTTTTACTTAAAGGGGCCCTAATATGCACAGACACATACTGCATCATGCTGTTTCTGTTAGATATGTTGCAGCAGTGCTTACCATGACATTATATTCATTAGGGGTAACGGTTCACAAACATTTCGGTTTCGGTACGTACCTCGGTTTTTAGGTCACGGCTCGGTACGTTTTCGGTACAGCAGAAAAAATTATCACAAAACATAACATATTTTTTTTTTTTAAATGTATTATTATTAAACTGTGAATAATGTATTCACTCAAATAAATACAAAATATAATAAAATAAACATTAAGGTGCAGCTTTTCGATGAACTAAAATAATCTGTATTTGAACTGTACTGCCTAAGCAGCCAGTTTGACATCAGGACTTGCTTGTCATTGTATTTTCATGTTGTTTAAAGAAAGATGAACTTGTCCACATTGCTTGCCGAAAGGGCAGATCAGCTGGCACTAGCAATGTCTCCTGCTGTGGAGAACACCCTCTCGCTAGGGACAGAGGTAGCAGATACAGCCAGGTAGCGCTTTGCTACCATGGCAACATAAGGATACTTGTCGTTTGTAATAGCTTTGGCTCGGTCTGAAGTTTTTGCGAGTGGTGGAGGCTTAAATGCTAGCGGGAGTTGGGTTTGCACTTCAGTCTTTTGGTACCGGTGATATTCACGTTCGGGTGATGCCTTTTCAAGAGTGTGCAAGTTTGATGTATTGCCAGCCGCGTAACCAATGTTAGTTGAACAATGCCGACAAACAGCGTTGGTTCGGTCCACCTGTCTTTGTCCGTCATCCTTGTTCGTAACTGCGAAACCAAAATGTTCCCAAACCGGACACTTCAAAGATGCTGGAGGATTTTCAGCTCAACTTTATCTGCGTTCGCCATTTAGACAGTTCCTCAAATTACTGACTACATTTGAACGCATCCCTCTGACCAGCTCTCATAGCATGCCCTCTCGTCCAATGAAATGACTTGCTCGCTCTATGACGTGTTGAACACAATGTGAGCAAATTACTCTGAACGCAGTACCTCAGATTACTTCCAAAAAGTTGTTCACGTTCTCAATTTTTTACGTTTAACGTTATATTCGTTCGGTACACTTCGGTACACACCTGTACCGAACCGAAGGGCCCGTACCGAATACCGTTACACCCCTAATATTCATACAAGAGAATCTAGTCAAACCCTGTCTGTGCTTCAGGTAAACACACATCAATCACACCTGAGAAACCCACACACACTACGCCCTGCATGTAGGGAGCTGTAAACATGCTGACACACACACACACACACACACACACACACACACACACACCATCTTATGCAACCAGAGCTGCTTTTCCCTCAACAAGTGTCGATCTGCTATTTGTGTTTTATGATTTATAACGTGTGCATACTTTCATTAATCTCTTGGTGTCCCTCAGATGGCTCACAGGCTGCTGGCGCGTAGGTTTTGGACGCTCTCCTCCAAAGATCTCCGCTGCCTCCCGGTCTCCTCTTCCTTCTCTACCTCCCTGCAGTCTTCCAGAGTCCCCGTCCTCTCTCGCTCCCTCCCTCGCTCCCTCGCCCTCGCCTCCCTCCGCCGGGCCGCCTCTTTCAACGTCCAGGACCACGACGACTTCAACGTCCGGGTCATCAAGAGCGAGCTGCCGGTGCTGGTGGACTTCCACGCACAGTGAGTACTGAGGGGGGCGGGGCTCTGACTACGAGGTGGGACTACAACGTTTCTGTCGGGGAAGATTTCAATGTCCGGGACCAATGGGAGAAACACCGTTCAATCCAATCCAACTTTGTTTATATAGCACATTTCAAAATGACAGCGTTGACCAAAGTGCTGTACATCAATACATATATAAAAAGCAGAATGAAAACATTTAGATAAAACAAATGTAAAAGCACGAGACAATCAATGTTTCAATCAATGTTTATTTATATAGCCCAATATCACAAATGTTAAATTTGTCTCAGTGGTCTTCACAGTGTGTACAGAATATCAGTATGACAATACGACACCCTCTGTCCTTAGACCCTCTGTCCTCAGACCCTCTGTCCTTAGACCCTCTGTCCTCAGACCCTCTGTCCTCAGACCCTCTGTCCTTAGACCCTCTGTCCTTAGACCATCTGTCCTTAGACCCTCTGTCCTCAGACCCTCTGTCCTCAGACCCTCTGTCCTTAGACCCTCTGTCCTCAGACCCTCTGTCCTCAGACCCTCTGTCCTAAGACCCTCACATCGTACAAGGAAACACTTCCAGAGAAAACCCACAGTTTAAAGGGAACATGGGAGAAACCTCAGGGAGAGCAGCAGAGCAGGGATCCCTCTCCCAGGACGGACAGACGTGCAATAGATGCCGTGTGTGAATCCAAGAGATAATACATTTGACAGCATATAGACCGAATGTTAGGAAATGCATGCGTCTGTAATGAGAAGATGAATCCACGAGGATGTCAACAATCCTGTGGAAGCCATCAGGGAGGCAGCATGACAAGAGTCAGGCAGGACCACAGAGACAGGTTCAGCCACGACCCGAAGTCCAGGACTCAGATCAGGACTCAGATCAGGACTCAGGACTCAGATCAGGACTCAGATCAGGACTCAGGACTCAGATCAGGACTCAGGATAGAGGATCCAGGACTCAGATCAGGACTCAGGATAGAGGATCCAGGACACACGACCACAGCAACATGATTAGCCTCGACTCAGGATCCCGGCATAGATATGGACACAAAAAAGAAATTTGGGGGAAGCTGGGTTAATCGGAACATGAGAGTACACGGGTACAATAAAACCATACGTGTAGCCACAGACTGAAAAACTCTCATACACGATGTAAAAACATTTTAAAACAGTTGACAGTATCAGTGACAAGTGACAGAAACGGTATAAACATAAACCAGGTTGACGGCGACAGATGGCTATAACTACAGCACGGTCACCTGACTTCACGCCACCACCGCTAAGCTAAAGGTGGCTAATGTTGGGCTATAAAGGAACTACAGCACGGTCACATGACTTCACGTCACCACCGCTAAGCTAAAGGTGGCTAATGTTGGGCTATAAAGGAACTACAGCACGGTCACATGACTTCACGCCACCACCGCTAAGCTAGAGGCGGCTAATGTTGGGCTATAAAGGAACTACAGCACGGTCACATGACTTCACGTCACCACCGCTAAGCTAAAGGTGGCTAATGTTGGGCTATAAAGGAACTACAGCACGGTCACATGACTTCACGTCACCACCGCTAAGCTAGAGGCGGCTAATGTTGGGCTATAAAGGAACTACAGCACGGTCACATGACTTCACGTCACCACCGCTAAGCTAAAGGTGGCTAATGTTGGGCTATAAAGGAACTACAGCACGGTCACATGACTTCACGTCACCACCGCTAAGCTAAAGGTGGCTAATGTTGGGCTATAAAGGAACTACAGCACGGTCACATGACTTCACGTCACCACCGCTAAGCTAAAGGTGGCTAATGTTGGGCATTATGTTGTTTAGTCGTCTCATTTAGACACCTGTTAGCAACCGCCGTTTTTTAGGTCAAAAAACAACATCTCTTCAGCTTGTGTTAACCGCAAACCTCATTTCAGGCTTACAACCAAAAAAAAACACATTCACAAAAACACATTGGCTTCCAGGCGAGGGGAACCCAAAAGGGCTAACAAGAGAACTAGTATCTTGGTTTTCGGACTCATTCCTGCACCTCTCCATGAGCTGAAATTAATAGGAAGGCTATATAAAAAGGAAACGCTGCAGAAGAAACAATGATTTTATTTTATTCATGGCTCCAGAAGACCGTAACAAAGGATAACATTAATTGCCATTAATCTGCACCCTGAGCAAAATAAGGTTTTAATTGAACAAACAAAATGTTTTTGGTATTTAACAAAAACATTAAAGCAGAGGTAGAGACGGCCTTCAGTATTTTTAGATTATAATGATTGACTGTAAGAATGCTTAGTTTAAAATCATAATTGAGTTATTTGAAGCATTCACAGGTTGTGATTATTTTCTAAAGTTTTATTTCTGATCATCTACACACGCTGTTTTTCCATTAATTAAACTATCTGCAGTTAACTGCCTGATCTGTGTGTGTGTGTGGTCGAGTAGTTTGGAAGATTAACCGTGGACACACACGAGACCAATCACATGACCCCATGTTCCATAATAACCCACTCTGTCTCTCTAAAGACGACCTCTTGACCTCTTGACCTCTCGTCTTCAGGTGGTGCGGGCCCTGTAAGATCCTCGGCCCGAGGCTGGAGAAAGCCGTGGCGAAACACAACGGCAAAGTCACCATGGCTAAAGTCGACATAGACGATCACACAGACCTGGCTATCGAATACGGGGTGAGACTCGCACACGTTATATAGAGGGCAATCACAGAATGAATACTACCATACAAGTCTATGCAGCACATATTTTACGGAGGGCAATCACTGTATCAACACTACCATATGAGCATTTTTAGCACACGTTATACGGAGGGCAATCACGGTATGAATACTACCATACGAATATATTTAGCACACATTATACGGAGGGCAATCACACTATCAACACTACCATATGAGCATTTTTAGCACACGTTATACGGAGGGCAATCATTGTATCAACACTACCATATGAGCATTTTTAGCACACGTTATACGGAGGGCAATCACAGTATGAATACTACCATACGAGTATATGTAGCACTCATTATACAGAGGGCAATCACTATATGAATACTACCATACGAGTATATGTAGCACATATTTTACAGAGGGCAATCACTGTATGAATACTACCATACGAGTATATGTAGCACACGTTATACGGAGGGCAATCACACTATCAACACTACCATATGAGCATTTTTAGCACACGTTATACGGAGGGCAATCACAGTATGAATACTACCATACGAGTATATGTAGCACTCATTATACAGAGGGCAATCACTATATGAATACTACCATACGAGTATATTTAGCACACATTATACAGAGGGCAATCACTGTATGAATACTACCATATGTAGTACATATTATACGGAGGGCAATCACACTATCAACACTACCATATGAGCATTTTTAGCACACGTTATACGGAGGGCAATCACAGTATGAATACTACCATACGAGTATATGTAGCACACATTATACGGATTATTAAACATCACTTTAAATGGAAGATTTAAAGTGATGTTTAAATCTTCCATTTAGGCCCCGCCCACTCGATCGGATCGGCCGATACCCGAAATTGGCGATCGGAGCATCCCTAGTTATCATGTATCCATTTTGTTCTGCTAACACCCTCCTTGGTCTTTGGTGTCCAGGTGTCTGCCGTCCCGACAGTAATCGCCATCCGGGGCGGGGATGTCATCGATCAATTCGTTGGGATCAAAGACGACGATGAACTCGAGTCATTCGTCAGCAAGTTCCTCGAGAAATGAACCCCCCCCCCCCCCCCCCCCCCCCTCCTCTGATCTCCCATTCACCTGCAACATGGTGAATTACTTTGGCTGCCATTTTGAGCCAGATTAGCAAAAGCCAATAAACAAACTTCTCTCCACCACCACCTGCTCACACCCATCCCTCGACACTTCATCGCTTCTGTCTCTTTTTTTCTTTGTCTAGAGATGGGCGTGTGCTTCCTTTCTAACCCTTTAGTTCATGCCACGCTCCATTTTATTCTCACTAATGTGACGGCTCCTCATTACAAGAGCCGGGTGTTGCTGTATCTGTCTAATAGAGTGGAAAATGTAAACTGTATATTTACAACATTAGGGATGAACAGTTTCTAGTTTTAGTGGTGGAGAGGATTTAAGTTAAAAAAGCTGACGACACTGAATGAGGTTGTGGCAGTGTTACCTGTAGTTTCTGCTTTTGTCCACACGGGGGTGACGTTTCTCTAACATCGCAAAGCCACACGTGGTCATTTTACACCATTATGCCTAATAATGTGAGAGAGGGAAAACAAGTGTGTGTGTGTATGTATGTGTGTGTTTCTGGGTCCTGACTGTAGAACTTTAAGTCAAATGGGAATTGCAAATATTTCGTTTATTACTCAATTAACTCGTACCGGAAACATGACTAAGGGAAGTAATAAAGAAGTCAGAAAACATTATGGATTTGAATTCTGTTTTTGTCTCTGGTTAAAAAAAATACACAAGGTTTTAGCTTTATTGGTCCCTAAGGACACTGATGCAATATAATAGTTATGTACTTTCCCTGTATTGCTTTTTTGGCACTGTTTAGGAGTATCAGTATGTAGTGTCTCTACTTTAAAGAGTCCTCTCCTGCTGATGTTCAGGTGTATATCAGTATGTAGTGTCTCTACTTTAAAGAGTCCTCTCCTGCTGATGTTCAGGTGTATATCAGTGTGTAGTGTCTCTACTTTAAAGAGTCCTCTCCTGCTGATGTTCAGGTGTATATCAGTATGTAGTGTCTCTACTTTAAAGAGTCCTCTCCTGCTGATGTTCAGTGTATCTCAGTACGTAGTGAATGTATTATGTCCCCTCCTCTCCACCTGCTGTCTGAACATGTGGGAGTTACTCATGCTGTCTCGACCCTCTCGTCACACTCTTCTAAATGACCTCTCTTCTGTCGTCCCCATAAATCAACTGTCTCTCTCAAAAACATAATAATGCTTTGAGTCTTGCACCTGATCAAACATCCTCAACTAAACCACCTTTCTTTTTAAAATAATAACTTATTTTTCGTTGTTTTAATCTTGTTCTTATTTCACAAAGTCTGGAGATTACTCATGCTAAAAATATCAGCAATGAATCATGAAGTAACAATCTCAAAAAACAAGAATGCTGCAAATACTTTAGATGAGAAACTCCCTTTGGAGGGAACACAGGGATGTAAGCCTTTGTCGACCATTGACATGCACTAAAACACACTACATTAAAGGGAACACCCCAAAAAAGCATAATAGGGCTTCTTTAAAACAGCAACACATCAGATTTTATGGCACAAAATACACAACCGTACAACTTACAAATGTTCCCTTTCCTTCCAACACTGTTTCAATATGTTGAGCTCCATTTCTTCACAGGTGTCTGAGGCCTCAGTTTCAGGTGTGGTGTAATACTGTCAGCCCACCTGTCCGTCTCTCATCGCTCCAGATGATGTAACTGCAGTCTGTGAACAGTCACGTTTACACCGTGGCCCCGGGGCCTCGGACTCTGACTCAGTGGATCTCTGACATGCAGATGGTTTGATAGTTGCAGTGGTTCCCGGTTATAGAAGCAAAACAAAAGTAAAAGGTGTTATCTCTGGACTTTGAGAATAATTAGCAGTGATGCACCAACAAGGAAATCAACAAGGTTGTATACAAGATAAAATAAGTTGTATAATTGCAACATTTCAACCTGCTTTTTAAAATTAATTGACCGTTTAAATTATGGAAAGAATGTCTTGAAATTAAATGTTTTCAGCCTGTTATTTATGGAAACTTCTGCCTTCCTGTTTAAAATCATTTCAAAAACATCAAGCTAACAATCATCAGAATCACTTTAATTCTCCCTGGGTATGGTAAAAATGTAAAATATGTGAAGTGAAATGTTCAATAAAAGATCAAATAAAAGAGAACAAAATGATTTATACATAAGTTAAAGGGGACCTATCATGCAGAATGCACTCTTGTACGTCTTTTATACATGAATATGTGTCCCCAAGTGTCAGGAAATACAACCCTCTCACTTTTCCTCTATACCCAAATCTCTACAAAAAAAAAAGGCGCTGTAACGGATCTGATCCAGATTTGAATTATTTACAAAAGGGGTGCTCCGCTTAGTGGCCATTGCCGCTCGAAAGCGCTGGAGACGCTGTAGTACATATGCCAGGCCTGTAGGTGGCGCTGTAGTCTGCCACAAAAGCAGCGAAGAAGACTTCCCTTGCATGGTTGCCATGGTTGCCCTTCTGTTCATTCTCCGCTGTGGATCTTTTTCTCCCTCCCCGAGGCAAGCGTTTGCGCCTCCTGCTTTAAGACAAATGAATAAAGACTCTATATAATCATATGTGAGGGATAATGTGCAGCGACGCGGTCATTATGGGGAAAAGAACACCGACAGGCCGATCAGGAGCCTGACGCGAAGCGGAGGGATCTAGATCGGCCTGAAGGTGTTATTTTTACAGTGCTACGGCAGTTCCACAGATGAGATATTTGTATGGATTTTTTGTCAAAGCACTTCAGATATTCATTGCTATCGGATGTTAAGAGCATTCCATGGAATATAACAAAGTATATCTCGAGCCGGTTTCTCAAACGTACCGATACCACCTTTAATGCAAGATCATTGTTATAAAATACAGAAATGTGAGTAAAGACATTACAGTTACATTAAAAATGTGCTTACTGTACAACAAAATAATTACATCTAAACTATATGTGCTGTAAAGTCATCGTCTTAGGCTCTGATTTTTTTTCGGATATTTTATAGACTATTAAAACAATAACTCATTAATTCTCAATCATATAAAATAAGTAGGAGCCCTACTGATTATTATTGGAGCCTCAGCTGCTACACACACTCTGAGATGGTGTGTGTGTGTGTGTGTGTGTGTGTGTGTGTGTGTGTGTGTGTGTGTGTGTGTGTGTGTGTGTGCGCGTGTGTGCGTGCGTGTGGGTGTGTGTAGGAGGTTTCTGTGCCACTGCCCTGTAGAAGCTCAGCAGGAAATGAGGTCACCTGAGGAAAACACCTGCAGCCGAGACACATCTCTTCGTCCTCCTCTCCTCTCAACGTCTCTCTAACTAAAACACCCCCCCCCCCTGCATGTTATCACAGCCCCACAGCTGACTGCATCCCGCACACTGCTTATTAAACACACTCAGCGTCTGACATGTTTCCATCTGCGCCTCTCAGCGGTCGGGCTGGGATTAGATCATCCCAGTAGCAGCCAGACGAAGGGGGGGGGGGGGGGATTCCAGTGGCGTTGCATAATCAGGTGATCCAGATGTAGCATTGTGTTCGGGATGAAAGACATTCCTGCAGAGCGTTCTGATGTCTGGGACTGCATGACGGCACCTTTTGTTAGTGATGATCTGCAGAAGATACACAACAACCCTACAGGTAAATATGTGTTGTTGTTTAATTGTAAAATATATTTTCCTAGTACTTCATAAAAAAAGTTAATTTTTAAATGTAAATCAAAACATAACAAGTAAATGTGATCGGTAACTAGCAATTACAGTTATTAAAACAATTAAAATACAAGATTCTCCTTTCCAAATATAGTGGAGTAGAAGTTTAAAGTGACATTTAATGAACATACCAACCAATGTTCCATTTATACGTATACAGTATATGGAACATTCTCAATGTTAATTACATGACTCTAAAAGCTGTCCTTAAGTACAGCACTCGAGTAAATGCACTTAGTTATTTCCCAAAATGTATAATCTGTGACACACACCCAGACACACACACACTCAGACACACACACATACACTCAGACACACACTCAGACACACACACCTCCCCATGTCTCGTCCTCTTTGTGTGTGTTCACAGAGCAGCGAGGTGACTGAATACATGACGACAGGCTCAAAGTTAGCCGGGTATCTCCATTAATGTATGAGTCTCTCTCTCTCTCTCTCTCTCTCTGTCTCTCTCTCTCTCTCTCTCTCTCTCTCTCTGGTAACTCTACACCTCCTCGGCCAAAAACAATAGACCACACCTCCAACTCTCTCTTACTCAACCAGCTTGTGACCATATAAGGCAAAAAAAGAGCATGTGGAAGGCTGCTGCTGCTGCTGCTGAACACACACACACACACACACACACACACACACACACACACACACACACACACACACACACACACACGCTCTGACTCAGACCCTGAAACTGTGGATGTTTGCTGTGTGTGTTAGAAATGACCTGACACTGAGCCAAGTGTTTTAGCTGTGTGTGTGTGTGTGTGTGTGTGTGTGTGTGTGTGTGTGTGTGTGTGTGTGTGTGTGTGTGTGTGTGTGTGTGTGTGTGTGTGTGTGTTCATATTCTTTAGAAAAGTAAAAGTGTGTGTTTACCATGATGAACACAACACACTGCAGGCTGCAAGCAAACCTGAAAGTATGTTCAAATCAAACTTTATCGATGTAGTGCTTTTTATACAGGGACCAATCTGATTAAATAAAGGTTTGAAATACACAAACAAAAAAACATTAACAAAAAAAAACAAATCAACATTTTGTTTATATTTCGAAAATATTATATATTGTCCCTCAGGATAAATATAGTATTCTGTTTCAGATTAATATTTGTATTAAAAGTCTGATTATCTAAATTATCGATTTATCGGCTCAAGAAAAGTACAAATACTGATATTTTGAGTGCTGTACTTTATTCATACTTAGTGAAATTCCACTGCTGGTGTGTGTGTGTGTGTGTGTGTGTGTGTGTTCATGATTGTGACTGTGTGTGTGGGTGAGAGCGAGCGACTGCACCAACAACACCCAGTCAGATCTGGCACGGCCTGAGAGCAATCTGTGTTTATAGTAAATACATGGCAGTATTTATATTTTAAACTCAAGCTGTCCTCCACCTTGTTAGCTCCGCTCTCTGTTCCAGACAAATGCCGCCGCAGGGACGCACAAAGCCGCCTCTGTTTCTGTGTATATCTCTGCCATCCTTTCTCTCATGCAACACACACATGACCTACACTTACCATAACATATCTTACATATTATCTGTATTTATAAAACAGCTTCATTTTCCATGGCATACTCATATTTACTCATACTATTAGTAGCCAATATTGGTCTCTAACATATTCCTATTTATTCTGTATTGTGTCTTACTTTCTTATTTAAACCTGATTTATAGTGTTTTCTGCTGTGTAAGGTTTCTACTGCCTTACACTGTTCATACTGTCAGATGTATATATTTATATTATGCTTGGAATAACTTTACTTCTTGTTTTGCACTTCTGGCCGGTCTGCATTTCGTTGTCTTAGAGCGTGTGCAATAACAATAAAGCTGAATCTAATATCGGCTGCACTAGAGATTGTTTCAAGACAATCCTTGTTCTAAATAAGCCGAGACTCTCTTAACAAAAGAGGCAACGCTCGGCTTGTTTTCCCTTTACTCCACATTCCTGAGTCGTGTGAGTCAACGTGTGTCCTATCACGGCTTCCTGCGCACTGATTGCTGAGGAAAGGAGGAGGAGGATGGAGGTGCTGGGAGCAGGAAGAGACCTGACATGCTCCCAATGGCGCATTAGCTTAAAAGCTGCTTGATTACTCTTGGTTGGTTCCGGCCTCTTCGGTGCACACACACACACACACACACACACACACACACACACACACACACACACACACACACACACACACACACACACACATGGATGAAGTCAAGAAGAAGCTTTGTTAACTGAGGTGTGGATTCGAGTCACATGACTTGGTGCGAACCAATCGGACAGCATCTGGTTTGAAAATGTTATACGGTAATATAATATAACAATAGCTTGACTTGACTTGGAATTTGACTTAGGCCTTGACTTGGGACTTCTCTAGGGACTTTACTTTACCAGGGATTTTAGTCCTTGGCTGTTGTTACGTGGGCTTGACTTTGTGCACGATGAAATGTACTCTGGACTTGCCGGTATTGACGTGGTTACTTGAATTGGGACTTGCATCATCTCGACCCTTGACTTTCTTGTCTTGATTCGGACTTATAGGCACTTGACTTTCGGCTTGAATCTCAGCGTGCCTGTCTTTATGTAGGACTTGACTCTGGACTCGCAAGTCTTCACTCAGAACTTGACTTGGGACTAAACTCAGGATTTGATTTTGGACTTCAATCTGGAGTTGACTGGATATACCTATTTTACGTTGGGATTTGATTCGGGACTCGTCTCAGGACTAGGCTCGAAACTTGCCTGTCTTTACTTTGGACTTGACTCAAGACTTGATTTAAGATCTGGGATTGTACTTCCCTGTCTTCACTTTGGACTTGACTTGGTATTTAAGTGCAAAGACTTCCTCGGGCCTTGCAGAACAATGACCTGGTTCCACCTCTGGTAATGAGTGTTGGCCGGGGTTTGGATCCGATGTGTGTACGCTCACATTCAGACCTCTGAAGTCACTGCTGCAGCATCTGGGTCAGAGAGGAACAACCTCTCGACTCTGATTTGACACAGATCTGAGCCACATGTGTATATGTGTGTTATACATGAGGGTTGCAGACACACACACACACACACTTTTCTCAACAACACACTGAAGCCACACATGCACTCATGCGGTGGTCAGTGAGTTAACATGCCAGCCCTTCTAACATGCTGTCACTGAATGGGTCCTTTTTCTTTCTCGCTGAATGTAATAATGGCTTCACACACCCTGGATTACAGACACACCCTGCTGCTATTACAACCGAGCGAAGGGGGAAGAGAGAGAGAGCGAGAGAGTAGGTCACAGTGGAAAGAGGGAGGGAGATAGTGAGGTCAGAAGTGTCCATATTTGGTAATTCGTGGCTCCGTGTAATCCTGCATTTTTCTACGTGCCATTGTTGTGTTACTCATGCACTTTCAACATGAGGTTTGTATCAGAGGCGGGATATTACTCAGATTACACAAGTACAAGTAGCAATGCTAATGTTACCAGTGAAATCCTGCACTCGCAATCTTACTTAAGTAAAAGTGTTAAAGTATTGCCGTTCAAATACAAAAAGTATAAGAACTTGTGTTTTGTAAAAGCCCATTTCCACATTTTAAACGACTGGAATGTGAACATTGATGCGTTCACGTATTCACAACAGCTGGTCAAGGCGAGGCTGATGTATAACTTAGTGCTGGTTATCTTAACAAATGTTTATTTAGTTGATGATTTATGTTTTAGGTTGGCAGATAATCTGAATCATAAAGCTGTAAATGTAGTGGAATAAGATGTACTATATTGGCTTCTAAAATGTAGTGGAGTACAGGTATAAAGAATACTGATATACACCTGAACATCAGCAGGAGAGGACTCTTTAAAGTAGAGACACTACATACTGATATACACCTGAACATCAGCAGGAGAGGACTCTTTAAAGTAGAGACACTACATACTGATATACACCTGAACATCAGCAGGAGAGGACTCTTTAAAGTAGAGACACTACATACTGATCTACACCTGGACATCAGCAGGAGAGGACTCTTTAAAGTAGAGACACTACATACTGATATACACCTGAACATCAGCAGGAGAGGACTCTTTAAAGTAGAGACGCTACATACTGATATACACCTGAACATCAGCAGGAGAGGACTCTTTAAAGTAGAGACGCTACATACTGATATACACCTGAACATCAGCAGGAGAGGACTCTTTAAAGTAGAGACACTACATACTGATATATACCTGAACATGAGCAGAGTAGGGCCTCTTTAAATTGTATTTAAGTACAGTACTGTAAATGTATTTCATGACATTCCACCACTGTTTTTGTTATTATATTTGAACTTGTAGTTGTGATGAAATGTGAATGAGTTTGTTTTCTTTATGTCCCTCTCTCTTTCACTCCCCCTCCTCTCTCGGCATCTGGTCCAGCTCAAGTGACTAATGGTGACCCTTGACCTCTCAGCTGAAATTTCGGATATTTCCCATCCATCCCAGAGTGGGAAAGAGTGGGAAATGTATTGATCTTTCCCCGCACGCTTGCTGACTGTTCGATGTTTTGCTCTACATACATGTGATACCAGCTGCTGAGGGCATCGGACAGCACGCAGACACATTCCTCTCATAGTAACACATCGTGGACGTAAATCACACGTTTGGGATTTTCCTGTTTGTCGGTGGATTCCAGCCATTCCTGAGCCCCGTTATAGGTTGAGGTGTCTGGCTATAAGAGGTATCTTTGTGTTATTGTCACCTATCGTTAGGTCTCCTCAAAAGGAGCTGAGCAGCATCTGTTTCTTATTCCTGCATCATCACTTCAGTGTAGAAGGGGAGACGTAACATAAAGAGGTCAAGGGTGGAATATCTTTTACTGTTCCTCTAAACGAGTGCTTCTCTCCTTTCTTTTTCCTGTAAGATGAACTCAGAATTACCCTCTATTAATATATCATGTTTACTTTAGCTAACAATTTCTTCATTACTTCAAGCTAACTGCTCACATGTATCCATTCCTTTAGCTAGCGATATCAACTCTACTTAAGTGAACGATTTTAACCAGCTATGAACAATGTTAGCTAACAATTTCAACCGTGTGTCCATTACTTTTTTTATGCTAGCTATTTAAACTATTAATCTTAACATATCTTGTCTATCTATCCAATCACTTTAGCTAACCATTTATTCATATATTTAGCCTACAATATCAACAATTTATTTATTAATTTCACTGCGAACCTTTATAGCTTAAAGGTGGGGTAGGTAAATTTGAGAAACCGGCTCGAGATCGCTATAATTTGAAAATACACAACCGGAGAAAATCTGCCCTCCTCCAACACGCGAACGCGCACATGACCAATGAGGGCACGAGATAAGTTTGTGCCCCGATGGAAGGCTGACAGGCAGGTAGGCCATCTTGTACTTTTTACAGTATTACGGCTTCCACAGATGACATTTTTGTATGGATTTTTTGTCAAAGCACTTCAGATATTCATTGCTATCGGGATGTTAAGAGCATTCCATGGAATATAACAAAAAGTGAATCTCGAGCCGGTTTCTGAAACTTACCTACCCCACCTTTAAGGGTAGGGTATGTAATTTATTTCAGAAACACTTTTTGTTATATTCCATGGAGTGCTCTTAACTTCCCGATAGCAATGAATATCTTAAATGCTTTGACAATAAATACATAAAAAAATGTCATCTGTGGAAGCCGTGGCGCACGAGCAATCATCTGAGCCGGCTAAAGTAACTGGATGGCCTACCTGCCTGTCAGCCTACCATCGGGGCATAAACTTCTCTCGTGCCCTCATTGGTCACGTGCGCGTTCCTGTGTGTTGGGGGAGGGGCTCTGTAAGGAGGTGGCAGATTTCTTCCGGTTGTGTATTTTCAAATTCTAGCGCACTCGAGCTGGTTTCTCCATTCTTACCTACCCCACCTTTAAGATAACAACAATTTCCATTACTTTACTAACAATGTCAAATATGTATGAATTACCTTTAGCTAACTTTTTATACTTTTCTAACTATAATTTCTACACACTCTAAAACGCTAATCATGGTGTTCAAGTTTGACTCAAAATGTGTTTTATGAAATCATAATTATATATTTTCAGATTGGTTTAGTCTACTCAAGCATCTTTCCAGATACCGCCCGCCGACTGCTTTGAGAACCCCCTTCCGGGGCATATACCCATGGTTGCACTTAATCATATTTCCATCTCAGTGTATGGCACGATCACATTTTTTTAAACATGCATCACACTCAGAAAGTGCAGAAATATGTTTTTCCACTATGCCTCTCTTCTGGTTTTGGCCCTGCTTCAGTTCCACTCGGCTCAGATCGTCCAGTCTGAATCCCAGCAGATTTATTTGAAGCAAACAGGTTCACATTGTACTTTTCCATATTCCTAAGTAACCGTTGGCAGCAGCACCGCACAACTGTCACCTCGACGTCCATCATTTCAACTCATCTTTTGTTGCTTTTCCCTTCTCTTCTTTACTTTCTTTTTCCAATTAAAAACATATTTTTTCCCAGATATTCCATCACATGTCACTCGTTAGACGCTTTTATCCAAAGCGACTTCTCAATACTGTGGACAATCCCCACAGGAGCAATTTGGGGTCTCAGGGACACAACGACATGCTGACTGCGGTGGGGTTTGAACCCACTACGCCACACGCCCCCTGTGTGTGTGGCCAGGGGCGCCGCCAGGGATTTTGGGCCCCATGAAAAGATATCACATTGGGCCCCACCACCAGACCCAGGCCACGCCAACCAAGCACAATGCTAACCACACCCGTTTGGAGGCAGGACCAAACCATTACATGTAAATAGAGGGGGGTGTTCGATGTTTTGGATAATTAACTTTTGGAAGAAAATAAGTTAAATGAATCATAAGTTTAGTGAATACATCATCAATATGACGTTATATTAATGTTAATTATTGATGATTGATGAAAGGTTACTTAAACATTTTCTCTTAATGTTCTAACATTTTTCGGGGCCCCTGTCAGTCACGGGCCCTTAGAATCATCCTAACTTTTCACCCCCTTACGGCGCCCCTGTGTGTGGCGTATATATCTGTTGCTTCATCATGTGGGAAATAAACAAGTCCTCTACATCGCTTCAGCTTGTTGTATACAGTTCTCAAGAACAAGACGAGCTTTCTCCAAGTGCCAATACAAACACATGTCAGGAGTGAAGTGAGGCTGAATAAGTGTTTCCCTCCCTACATCAATTAGATCCTCACCTGAAGCGGTTCCCATGTAGTGCCAACATGTCTGGTCCTGAATCTAGGCTTGCCTGTTTGAGTGATAGGAACCTGTGAGAGAAAAACACTGCACTGAGGTAATCATGTACCTGACAGGTGCACAGGTGGGTCGTAGCAACGTGCCAAAGACTAGCGTAATAGTTCAAGCACAGGTGCAATTCTTAAATACAAGTTTTTATAGTGAATTTGTAAAAAACTGTTTGTTTGCTGCTACATTTTCCTTTAGTATACTCATATTTATTCAGTTGTTAGAATAATACTGTCTATTTCTATACCTGCTCTATAGTGTACTACATTTCTATACTGCTTCTATAATATGTATACCTGTTCAAAGTGTAAATACTTCCGTTTATATCTCCCAGATGTATATATGTATACAACATGAATAACTTTCTGCTTGTTTTGCACTTCTGGTTAGATGCCTACTGCATTTCCTCGCCTTAGTACTTGTACTCTGTGCAATGACAATAAAGTTTAATCTAATCTTTCTGAGTACAACAGTATTTCATTATCAATTCCACATGTTTGCTGAATTATATTTACAACTGACTGTGTGTTTCGGTAAACAGAAACTGGAGGTTCTTCCACAAGATTTCATCCAAATATTTTTCCAGAATGTAAAACTCAAGCAAGCATAAATTGTTTACATGAAGCAGTCAGACACAATCCCCTCGGTGGAAACAGCGAGCCAGTAGGGTGACATTATTTATAGTTAACAGTGACATGAGGTTCAAGGCCCTGTAGGCCGATATCCATCCTGCCCAATTCCATTCTGCCAAAACACACACAACTCTAAACTGCTTTGCGCTGTTAAGTAGCTGTATCACATCCTCCCTGTTCGGAAAACCAAATCCAACACGGATAAATACCTATGATTATATCAAGTTTCCAATAAGTGTACAGTTACAGTTACTTAAAAGTACTGCCGGGAATATGTTACAGTTGAAACTCCGTAGTTGGTGGAATGAGAGTATTTGATGCAACAACCACATATTGCTGATATGAGCCCAGACATGTCAGTATGTGTGGGATTTGTTTGATATTCTGCGGCCTTACAGCAGGTAGTATCGAACAGTCTTCCCTCATATTTGTTCATAGCAAATACTGTCACGATCTGTCCATGTTTTATTTTGTCCTGTCTTTGTTTTCCTGTTTTAGTTTGAACCCCCCCCGTCTTGTCTGTTGCTTCCTGTCCCTGTGTTCCCCCCTCCCTGATTACTCGATTGTGTTCACCTTGTGCCCCTGTGTGTTCTCCTCCCTCCTCACCGGTGTCTTGTTTGTGTGATTAGTCCTGTGTGCATTTAGGTTAGTCTTTGTGAGATTCTTGATGTTGCTGGAAGGCTTTTGTCCTGAGGGATTTTTACGTTTCGCCTTGCCTTATTTTACTTTGTTGCCTGGCCTAGTTCTGCAATAAAAGCATTTTGGATTTCAAACAATATTCTGCATTTGGGTCCTATGTACCTTGCCCTCCAGCCGTGACAAATACATCTGTTTACAGTCCTCATATTGATGTATTATTATTACTACAATAAGCAGTATTTAATTCTACTGTATATTGTATATTGTATGTTTCACTGTTGAAGGAGCTCTGGACTTTTTTCGCCAACAACTACTGTAGCTTTATGTGCATATGACAAGAATACCTTCAAATCCTGACTTGTTTTTAAAGCAGACTTGTGGTCAGACTCGACCTTGTTGACACACTAGGGAGGCCCTGAGTGATGCAGTCCATCCAGAGAGTCACTGCTACTTATATGGTCATAAAAATCCTTAGTATGCACATACCTCTCTCATTAAACACAGCTTTATCTGTGCCCCTCTCTGCCCTCCCTCCTCTCCCCTACACTCTTTCAAGCTCAGCTTTAAGCCCCGCCCAGCTGCTGTCACTCTTCCGCGTTTCTGATTGGTCCAAAGTGTAGCCAGCCATTGGTTAAAAGGGGGTGGGACATGCGTTTTAGGTCCCGCCTCCTCCTGGACCGCACCCATGTCTATTTGGGATCCTACTGAGTACTGACTACCAAAGCCCAAAGACAGGGCACAAGTTGAAGCAAATGTTCGTAGTGGCCAAACGGCAGTACTACAACTTGGGTGTCAGTCCATGACGTCGTTGGATACACAAATACTTGTCTCCATTGACTTACATTGGGAAAGAGACGTCTGTAAATCAGCGGATAATTTTTTTTTAGCAAATTAACTACCCAGTACGAACACTTTGATAGCCCTTATTTAAATCATTAGGGTCTTAAAGTTGTGAAATGCTCTAAAAGCTGAATCCAGAGTTATTTTTTCACTCCATTCATTTGACTGACAGAGGAGGCGGGGCTTAAGGGAAAACTCAACTGCGCATGCTCTATGGGCCCAGATAGGGGTACTTTTTATATTTTTATTCTACAATTCTTGGTAAAATAATTGAAAATGTAGCTAATAAAATACAAATTTCAACCCATCTTTCATAAGATAGAGATTGTCTTTTATATTGAACCTTCCTGTTGTTCCAAATGTAATAATTGGGTGGGGAAAATGTGTGCTTTTAAATTTGTTTCCATGCCAGCGGGCTACAAGTTAATTAAAGACTTTTTAAGTTTGGGTAATTTTAGTGGTATCACTGTTTCAATGTTTTATGATTCTGTGATATAAAGCTTTCTGTTTCTTTTATAACTTATTTTTACTCATTGTTATTGTTATGTATCTAGTCTTGCTCTGTGTAAGGTGCTATATATATCACGTTTTGTATCAGGGGTTGACATATAAAGTAAAGTAATTACGGAAAAAGATTAGGACATGAGAATTTATTTTGGGATGTGACCAAAAGTAAAAAATAAATTAGTTCTGACTTAAATAAAGTCAGAACTAAAAAAAGTAGCTACATACAAAATAAAAAAGAGAAAAATACAGTTTCATATTTCAGATTAAAATATTTGTTAAATGCAAAATTAGCCTTTCTATTCATAATGTGTTAATTAGAGCTATTATATTGTTTTAATAATTGACATGTTAAAAAATTGGGTTTGGAGTCAGCCCATTTCTTTGTATGAATATGACATTTCCCAAATTAAATTAACTGTACACTAAAAAAAAACTTCAATCAAGGGTAGATAACAAATAATGTCTCCATCCTGGAATAATCTCTCATACATTCATAGAATAAATAAATAAATAAATAAATAAATGGCAAATAGGCTACTTGTAACGTTCCTGTAAATTATTATTATCATTTTGAGCTTCATGCGTCACTTAGCATCTCTCGGAGTACCGCCTTTAAAAGCTGGATCCTTTCCTCTCTCCAGACTTCCATGCTGCTGCCTGCCTACGTACCGAGAGAAACGATTCAACGAACCAGTGAGCAGCCACCCAGTAGAGGAGGGAGGGCAGAGAAACAGGAAAAAAACGAGTGGAGTGGAGAAAGAGAGGAAGAAGAAGAAGCAGCGTAGTTTAGCCTGAACCCGTCGACAGGAACACAAGTTTTGACTCACGGCGACGCTGACTGAGCCTGTTGTTATAAACCCTCTGAAAGCAGGTAATGTTTTGCTCACTTTTTCACCGCCATGTTGGCACTCTTTCCTTAACTCATTCAATGAAAATACCATGAACCAGGAAGCACGGGGTGGCTAGTTAACTGCGTCTTCATGACTGTTTTTATATGCTATTTTATCATGTATGTCTGCACTTTTGTAAAGCACTTTGAATAGTGTTGAAAGGTGCTATACAAATAAACGTGCCTTGCTTCAGATGGGTGGACACCTCCTGAACAGATTTTTTTTTAACCGAGGTTCAGTTCATTTTTACAGCACTTAACTTACATTATATACTTTATTCGACTCCAACATACGTGACATTTGAGTTCCATGTTTGTAACGGTCGTTTTTAAATTCGAATTATAGCCGTTAAGCTAAAAAAGCCATAACGGTTGGTGGTGGCAGGAAGTGATTTGCGTGAATGAGTTGCAAAAAAAAAAAAGAGAAGGGTCTGTTTAAGAGTTCAAGTTAGATGAAAATTAGTTTTAAGTAATTGCACCCTTATTGGAAACCGGATGAGTTAATTTGTATTCATAATTTGTGGTTAAACTTTTTCGGTTGGTGGGAAACGGACGCTGTGTGTGGCCAGTAATATGTCTGGCTCGCGGGCATGACGTCACTAGTTTACCGGTGGACTTCAAAAAAAGGAAAAGGCGCTGTGCTTCTTCTCGGGTCATCTGCATGTCTGACTTTTCTTTCTGGTCAACCCTGATGCTTATACCGGGGCCTTTGAAGGGGTTTCAATGGCCCCCAAGCAAATACATTTGACTGTGTCACAGATTTTAGTTTGAGACTGCTTTGGCCAGTTGTTTGAAAGTATGGGAAGCAACTTGGTACTGTTACTCGAGTACTATACTTGACATTGTTTGCTGCTTTACACTTCGAGGCTACTTTACTACAGTTTACATTACTTTTTTACTACATTAGTTACTCTGCAGGTTCATATTATTAATAAAAAGTAGAGCAACTAATGAATTATAATTAAAAAAAAATAATAATTATGGATTACTTTACCTGGTGATATAAGTCATTACATTAAGCTCCACCTCTACCTGCTGCAAAACTAAAATGATGTTTAATAAATATTTGTACTTTTAAGTACCTAGTATTTCGATGTTAGTACTTTTACTTAGGTTTAACATCTAATTACTTCTTCCTATGATCAGAGTTGTTGACCTTTTGTGCACTCTTAATTGAACAAAATCACAAGGGTTGGAGGATATTCTCAAAATGTAGGTTTTAAAAATACCCTTCATAAAAGATGTTTTGGATGTGGCCTTTGAATGCCTGACATTACGAAGTGTTTAGACAAAAAACATTTGGCATGCATATTGCTCCAAGCCTAGCGTGCACGATGCATTGGCACTGGTTCTGATATCAGCCAGATTTCAGAATGCCAGGCTGGAAATCACCAAGTTTGTCTTGTAATTACAGTGTGGCCAACTCTGATGAACATGCACGTTTTTCCATTGCAATTTTTATGGAATATATCAAGCCAAGACATTTTAAAATGTAGTAGTGGCCTTTAATGGCTGTCAAGAAAAATAGGACACTTGACTTTTCGACTCCTGATTCAGAAAATATCACACACAAAACTTCAAAGAGGGATCATATCGTACTGATATAATTACATAAGCAAATAACTATATAGATCAAACAAAATCACAGTGAGTAGGACAAAGTACACACTTATTGTAGCATTAAGAAAACAGGTAGAATAACATCTGATTATTGCAGTGTTACCGAGTTAGCAGCCATGAACAGGAACTAACCTTTAATTGAGGCTAATACCAATGCATGTCTCGGCTAACCCACTTCATGTTTTTTATGAAATATGCCAGACTTTCTCCAGACCTGTAAAAAGTGTCACATTCTCACCGTGCCTCACTAAGTCGCCTAATTGTGCACACCGGTTTGTTTTGACTGCGCAATTGCTGTGTGCTCCGTTTGATGGCACATCATTGCGTGCACTCTGGGGAGCAGACCGTCTCTGGTATGCTAGCACGCCCTGCTGACATGGAGGCTAGCAAATGCTCTGAGGTTTAGCACACACAAAACATGCATTAACTCTACCTGCAGTCAAACTGGGCACCCAGACCTGATTCTCATTGTGTTAGGAGTGTGTGTGTGTGTGTGTGAGCGGCACTTTTTTGTAGTAATCATAACCATACTCTTACAATCAGCTGATGCCAAGAAGCTATTAAAAACGCAATGCGCTCACCACAATTAATAACATTTTGTTTCCCAAGCAATTGTGCAAACGACTTCATGCTGAAAAAGTTATTGCAATATCTGAGAACAAACCGCACGTTGTTGGCAGTCATATGTTCCTTGTTGTGTGTTTTAGAAAGACGTATCAGATGTAGCCTTAAAAGGGCCACGTTGGGCACACATGTCATATCCTGTTGTTGTACCTCGAGTCATAAATCAAGTTCTAGTAATGGATTGTGCAATGGCTTTCTCTGGAGGCCAGTTCTTCTCGCGCAGTGCCAGTGTTGTGAAGCCCCCTGCAGAGGTCGTTACATTCCTTCATCGGTGTGTCAGCAATGTCCAAACTCGGGGCCCCCGGGGAGATGTGTACTGGTGGGTCGACCAAATTAAACACAGACGTCTTAAAATGTGAACAAGGGGCCCAGGCTGTTCCAGCTTCCCAATATGACAGCGTCTCAAGGGAACATGATGTTCGAGGTTTTATTGAAGGTAGTTGGTAAGATTGTGTTTTTAGAAAAGGAGAGCATCAAATGGAGGGTGGTGTGACACACAAGATGTTTATTGGGATGAACTCTCAAGGATGGCAAGAATCTAATCTTTTATCCGTTAGGTTTGTGCCCTTCTAACTGCAGATGATGATTCAACTTATTGTCATTATTACAGTACTACGTAACAAAATGGTTTCTCTGCATTTGACCCATCCTAGTGTGCAGTGGGCTGCCATTGTAAGGAACGGTGCCTTGCTCAGGGACACCTCGGTAGCACTTGGTCTTTCAGGGACTTGAACTGGTGACCTTCCAGTTGCCAAGCCGAGTCCCTATGGACTTCGCCACCACCGCCCTTTATAGGTTAAATCAAGCGTTGCGTTCACATAGTCAGGATGAGAGGAGAGGAGCCCTGAGGGTGACAGGCTGGAGAGGCTTTAAGAACCTGCTGAGCTGAAACTATTTGTGGAAAGATAATTGGTTAATTGTTGGTAATTTTGTAAAGCAAATATGCAAAGAATTCACTCGCTCCAGCTTTTGAAATGTGAAGCTTTTCTTGTTTTCTTTCTTAGTTGGTTGTTGACAGAATGTTATTGGCTTTTGTGCTATCTGGAAACAACATGTTGTTTTAACACTTCAGCGAGGCTTCGTTGTGGGCACGTGCTTCTCCTTTTTGGACTTTAGATTTCAGTCTAAAAAAAATATTTGAAAGACTAATCGGAAACAAAAAGCACCGTTGGTTGCGACCCTAATCTGCGCCAACGACTTGTACAATATGTCAGTTGGACCAATGCTAATTTTATTTTCCAAGTACATCACTCAGGCCTCTTCTAGTGCTACTTAAAGATACTTTCCAAATATGGATCTGTTTTGGTTCCTACAATCTTTTAATGGTTTTAAATGGCATCTATCCAATAGCGTTTGGACAAAAATATCCACTTAAAAATGTATTGACTTAAGATATCAATGAAGAAAGTATTGAGATGAAACATTAACAACAAACGATGTTGGTTGCGTCATATCTGCCAACTTCTTCAACAAAATACATGTTAACACTTCAAAGGAGGCGTTCAGTTGGACTTTCCCAGTTTCTTTTCTGAGTATATCGCTCGGGCATTCTCTAGCCATACTTAACTCTAGTAATAAATGTCGTGGATGATTGCTGGGCGGTGAAGCGTCATGCTTCTCCTGGTTTCCTACAGTCAGCTGAGATTCATTCATGCAGGCAACACATTCCAGTCAGAGCGGAGACTCCATTAACCATGGCAGAGCTGATCAGGACTTTCCTCACCATGTGCTCAGAGTCCGGCTCAGAGTCCTCGCACTGGCTCAGAGTCCTCGCACTGGCTCAGAGTCCTCGCACTGGCTCAGAGTCCTCGCACTGGCTCAGAGTCCTCGCACTGGCTCATAGTCCGGCTCAGAGTCCAGCTCATAGTCCTCGCACCGGCTCAGAGTCCGGCTCAGAGTCCTCGCACCGGCTCATAGTCCGGCTCATAGTCCAGCTCATAGTCCTCGCACCGGCTCAGAGTCCGGCTCAGAGTCCGGCTCATAGTCCTCGCACTGGCTCATAGTCCGGCTCAGAGTCCGGCTCATAGTCCGGCTCAGAGTCCTCGCACTGGCTCAAATGAGTAAATAATAATAATGTCTGTTTTTCTTCTAAAGTTGGTGATGAGGAGAGTTGGATCGTTGCTTAAGTAAAAGTAAGGATACTACAGTGTAACAAATACTCTGGAAAAGAAAAAGTCCTGCTTCAAAAATATACTCGAGTAAAAAAATAGTAGCAAGATATACTTGATTACAAAAGTACTCGTGAGGTTTGTCCATTTCAGAATAAAGACATATTAATTATTATTTTTTGCATTAATAATCTGAATCTGCAAAGTAGCTACTAACTAAAGCCGTCTAATAAATGTAGTGAACTAAAAAGTACAATATGGATTTCTATAATGTTGTGGAGGTATCATAAAGTGGCACAAAGTGAGAATACTAGTGGTGCACGATAATTATCGGCCCGATATTAGGAATTATGACGTCATCCCGATAAACCCGATAAAAGTATTAATAGCCCCGATAATATACAATATATTTTTTGGGTAAAGAAAAAGTCCTGCGGTGTGGGTGGATTGGGATGAGGGGTGCTTGTTTTTCATTCGGCTCCTCCCGTTTTGCCAGTACTGTGGTATTAGTGGTTTAGGAAGAGGGGAGTTCTTCACCAATCCAGCGCTCCCTAACTCATGCCTGGCTGTGTCGTAAATGGCGTGCGGCCGTGAAGCCAGGACAGTAAACAAAATGTCGTTGGTAGTATGGGACTGTTTCAGAGTTAGATAGTTCGCTTGCTATTTGTATTGACAGATGCAGAAGTTCCACGAGGAGGGAAGAAGGCAACGAGCTATAATACCTCCAACCTGATCAGTCACCTGAAACATCGCCATGGCTACGATGGTGTGTTAACAGCGTACGAAGACGCCTGCGCTGCTAAACTAGCGGCAAATCCAAAGCCAGCTGCAAAGGCACCGGGGCTTTTACCTATCGACGAGGCTTTTGAAAAAGGCAAGAAAATAAATATGGTCACTTTGAAGAGTCAGAACTGTTCTTGGCTTTGTTTTGTTCATAGTAGTAATGCTCATGTCCTTTGCTCACTACTAGTCTCTTTTACCACCAGGTGTGCAAAAACTACAGGTACATATAATATATATATATATTAGTATCGGTCTTGAGAAGCAGGAAGTTATCGGTATCTGTTTCAAAAACCAATATCGTGCATCACTAGAGAATACTCAAATGAAGTACAAGTACTCTGAATTTGAACTAAAGTACTAGAAAACTTTGTAGCATTTCACCACAGATTACAAGTAAGAAGGAAAGGAAACGCAACAAATCAGCTTTATGTCGCACTGCATTTGCCATCTATCACTAATGATATCTTATACATCCATTCTGTTGTTCTGGTTGAACGGCATGTTGAAGTGTCCTCAGTCAGAACGGTTGAGCTGACTTTGCCTGAGGATATATCTGCGCAGTGTGTTTTGGGTTTCCCCATTTCCTTTCGCTGCCGATTTATTTCTTACATTTCCTCGTTGTGTCTTGGCCTCCTCTTCCCTGTGCCCTTTACTCCCGTCTGTGTTCCTTCATTTCCTCGACCCCCCCCCCCCCCTCCTTTCCTCTGTTTATCTTGCTTTGCTCCACCCTCCCCCTCACAGCACCTGTACGGTTACAATGAGGGCCGAACAATGGCAGGAAATAGTTGCACCCTGACTCGGATTAAAGCAACGCCTTGTTCAGATTTCTGACCACAGACTTCGACCTGGCCTCTTGTGACGGATACTCGCGGCTCTCCAGATCATTCGGCTTTCTGTTTTGTGGCACCAGCGATGAGGTAATGCTCGATCAGTGATTTCCGACCTCTGCGGTGGAGGGTAAATGAACCAACTTCCTGTTTGTTTAAGAAGAAGTCATAGTCAGCACTTGGCGGTGAATTTCCCCACGTTACTTCCTTGTAGAAAATACTTGAAGGTGGAAGTCTTTTTATTGATGTTTTTATAGGGTTGAATAATGCAATAAACTGATATTAAAGTGCATTATGTTGTTTTTCTCCTACTTTTAGTGCTGCTAAAGTATCGCTTTGCTTGTTGAATAAAAAATATCCTCTTTCTGATATTGAACATTGGACTGAACACAAGAGGCACTGATAAATTATATTTCAAAGCCAATTTTAAAGAGCGTTTGTAATTGAATCGCCCTACCTGAGGACTCGATTATGATGTCAAAACCTTATTTTACATCGTATAATAATTATGAGCATATTGTGCAGTTTTAGTCGATGTAACTCAGCAATGCATTTGTACAGGTTATCCAAATGACATTTAAAGTCATGCATTCAGAAGCAGAGACTGAGGCGTTTGTGGTAAAACTGGGTTGTATTACTGTACAAGGAAGGAAGTAGACTTTGTCCGTGGTTGTGTGTGTGTGAGCTGCACACCTGCCATGTAATGCCATAGAAAAGTAGTTGCACAACGCATATTCAACACACTCAGTTTTGCACTTTGAACTTTGAAACATGCTGTGTAATGAGTCTCCTGTCTACCATTGGACGGTTTATTCCCATGTCAGTCCAGAATTGTGTTGCACACCAGATGTCCAGGATGTGGGACTAACATGTGGCCACTTGGACGTCACCGAGTGTCTGATGAGAATGAGTGCTCTTGGTAGAGATAACAAGTGATGTAAAGGTCAAGAAGTATCATTGTCTGGTGATGGGATAAAAAGTTTAAGTTCATAGGCGCAGATGGGATGACTTCATCTTAGATTTATTTCACTGCTTCTGTCAGAAATGAAAGACATGGCCAGTTCAGCATTCCTCAGAAAATAAGCAATGCTGACAAATTAAAATGTGTATCTTAACTCCCCTCTGCATTCTTTCACCGTCTGGCGCTTACGTAACCACCGATCTATCCAAGTCAATACTGTGGAGTGTTCCAGTAAGAGGGCCTTCTGGTGCCGTGCGGCGTCTGCTCTGGTTTGGCCAATAACCAGGCAATCGTGCGTTCGATGGTGCACTTGGGTAGCTGTTTTGAAACCGATACGATAACTTCCTGCTTCTCAAGACCGAAACCGATAACCGATAATAATATAATATATATATTAAATGTACCTGTAGTTTTTGCACACCTGGTGGTAAAAGAGACTAGTAGTGAGCAAAGGACATGAGCATTACTACTATGAACAAAACAAAGCCAAGAACAGTTGTGACTTCAAAGTGACCATATTTATTTTCCCAAATAAACTTCTTGCCTTTTTCAAAAGCCTCGTCGATAGGTAAAAGCCCCGGTGCCTTTGCAGCTGGCTTTGGATTCGCCGCTAGTTTAGCAGCGCAGGCGTCTTCGTACGCTTTGAACACACCATCGTAGCCATGGCGATGTTTCAGGTGACTGATCAGGTTGGAAGTATTATAGCTCGTTGCCTTCTTCCCTCCTCGTGGAACTTCTGCATCTGTTAATACAAATAGCAAGCGAACTATCTAACTTTGAAATAGTCCCATACTACCGACGACATGTTTGTTTACTGTCCTGGCTTCACGGCCGCACGCCATTTACGTCACAGCCAGGCACGAGTTAGGGAGCGCTGGATTGGTGAAGAACTCCCCTCTTCCTAAACCACAATACCACAGTACTGGCAAAACGGGAGGAGCCGAGGGTAAAACAAGCGCCCCTCATTCCAACCCACCCGCACCGCAGTACTTTTTTCTACCCAAAAAATAAATTGTATATTATCGGGGCTATTAATACTGTTATCGGGTTTATCAAGATGATGTCCTAATTCCTGTTATCGGGCCGATATTTATCGTGCACCACTAGTTGAAACTAATTTGCAGATTCATTGATAATGAAAAGTGGTTGCACTATGTGACTGCAGCTAAAATAGTGTCTGCATTTGTATATCGATAATCCGGTAAAAGTATAAACATTCCCTGGTTTCAAATTGAGCATCGTCTGACAAAAAGACGGTACGAAGACGTCATTTCGAGGATGACTTTTTAAGCATTTTTCTCTGTTTTCAATACATGCTTTTAATCCATTGGACTGCAGCAACAGATGGTTTTCAGTGCCGTGTGAATGGCGACCAACACGTCTACCTGCACTTTGAGTATAATGGTAAAACAAAGCAAGCTAAAACTACACCCGAGCTTTAGGCTTTTTCTTTCCTGTTCATTTTCCCTTGTTTTTGCCAAACAACAAATCTACTTTCATGAGAAAATGCGCTCAAAGTCAGTAAATCATTCGCTTGTTGGGGGGGGGGGGGGAAGAGTTACAGTGTCCAAGCCGAGACCCTGGAGTCCTGTCACTTGAGCGAGAGATAGGGAGTATTTGCTGGAGAGAGTAAGATAAACACATTGGAAGCCGACGACAGGCTCGGCCGAAGCCAGCTGCGCTGTTGTGATGGGATGCAATTGGTGCTCCAGCGTTATTGACTTTTCAGGCATTCTATTAATATTCCTGTCAATGGGGCACAGCTGGTTTCTAGGTTCCCGTCGGAGGGTTTGGCTTCACATGGTCATGCAGTGGTAGAGGTTGTTTCGACTCCTGGTTTTTACAGGAAGAGTCACTGAGGTGGAAAGGAATGGGAGTCTGACTGATGGATGTATGGCCTGAATGTTATAAAGACCTGGGTCGAGCCGCCTTCCAACCGGGACTAAAAAGGACATTCAATTCTCGCTTTTTCCTTTTTTCCCCCTTCCTATCCTGGTTTCTCCTACGCTTCTTTCTCAAAGTCCAGCCCCTGCATCACTTCCTCTGTTCCACCACATTCTGGCCTCTGGTCTGGTTTCTAAAACGGGCTTCGGTCCTCTCTTCCTTGTGATATTTATTTTATGGTTCTGCTTTTCCCAAGCTCAGCTAACTCTGTATTCACATGGGCATTTTGATTACAGAAAATAGAATAGTACTGCAGCAATGAATACATCATTAGAAAACACCTTTTTTTCTTGTGTCTCTTTTTATATATTTTTTTATTTATTTCTTCTGTCTTTGTATACATGTATGTAGGTAGGTACGTGTATATATGTGTACATGTGGGTATACATATGAGTATATGGGTACAAGTATTACTGTTACTATTCTTTATTCCCTTATCTATACATTTTCTTTTAATATTATCTTCTATATTACTTTACTTTTACCTATACAGGTATCTCTTATTTATTTAGTTATTTATTTTACTAGCTAGGACCGGGAGGGAGGGAAAGGGGAAAAATAAATAAAAATATTGACTGTATAAATGTAAACTCATTGTGCCTGACTCAAAAAAAAAAAAAAAAACGCCAAGAGGGCATTGTTTTCCTAAATCACAATATATCAAATGCAAGAAAGCGTCACCCCCTTTGAGCGAGGTATGTTCCCCATTTGGGCCTTTTTAGAACGCAGCCTAATCCTTTACCGGTGCCTCCGTCAGGTTTGATAACGTTCAAGGATTTTGGCCCAGGGCTTGGTTTCGAGGTGCCTCGCTGCCACGGGTTCAATTAAGAGTAATCCTTGTTATGATTATCTCCCAGCTAATCATCGTAAATGGGTCTCGCCAGAATAAATAGTGGATGCTTTCACAGCGTCTTGCAAAGTGACAAGAAACCTTGATTCTTACGGGATTATGGAGTTGGCTGGAATCTGAGCCGGGGAAGCAGGGGGGGGGGTGCCTCGATGCACACTGTTCTATCTCAAAGTCAACATCCATGTCTTACTATAACCCTCCGCCGACACCAGGGAAAGGCCTTCATCTGAAATTCTTTACCCCTCCTTTTTTTTCTTCTTTCAATATAGAACAGCGCTACCTAGAATAGCTTCTGGTGTAATTTTAGTCCTCAAGCTACTCTCCGGAGAGGTGGTTGGAAGTGTGTCACCGAGTTATCTGTGGCAAGCGTCGGACTGAGGCAGATATCAACAGACTTCACTACGCATGTTGTACTTTAGACTTGAATTGATTGGTAGAAAAGTAATGGGTAAATATTGATCGTGTAAAAGTAAACTATTACCAATTTTCAAATTGAGTATACTGAATATCTTTCTGGTTTTGCTCTACTGATCAATTGAAGTTGGGTTATACTGATTTTATGATATGTGATGATATATCCTATCTGTATACACTTAGGATATCCCAATTTTGCAAGTTTGTGCTGCATTTAAATGCATTACACTAAAGTAAATGACATTTTCTGTATTTCTCAGACTTGTAGCTTTTCTATTTGTTGCCTTTTCTTGCAAAGTCGATAAATCCTCATTACTGACGACCATTTATCAAAATTCTCATTGTGTAAATATTTGTAAAAGCATCAATAGTCAAGGCTACAATATCGTCCCCTATCGATTGAGCTATTTGGACACACATATTGTATTATCCCCATATTGTCCAGCCCTAATAAAACATGATCTTGAAGCTGACTTTTAATTAAAGGTAATTGCATTCAAAGCCATTAATGTGAACAATAATTGGCTGATTAATTGCTACTGAAAACAACGCTTTAGTTGCAATACACGCTTAATCCATCAGACTGCAGCAACAGATGCGTCTGTGATGCGTACCTGCACCTCGAGTACAATGATGAAAGCAAACAAGCCTCATCTTTAGGCGTGTTCTTCGTTGTTCTTGCTTTTGCAACAAAGCTACCGGGATTATAATCAGCCATGGCTCGGACTCAACCCAACTTGTCCCAATGTAGTGGAGCGAGTAATGCGCCGAATTTTAAAGGATCATGGAACGTACACAAAGGAAATGAGAGCACTTAGGTCTGTTCGATGTCTGCAGCTCTACTGCCAGATGATGCTGATCTCCCACGAGTGATGAAACTCCTAAAGGCACACATGACTGCCGGTGTGATGGGAGGGGGAAGCGGGAAGCAAAGCCATACAATAAGTCTGAGAGATGTAAAGAAGGGGGGAGGCAGGCAGGCATTGAGAAATGTGAGGAATGCTGCTGCTCCCTGATAAAGGGTGAGTGCGGGAGGAATGCGACCCTGAAAAGACTGCATCAACAGAGAGGCGGGGGGGGGGGGGGGGGGGGGGGGGGAGTATTCGGAGGGTGCCAGCTGAGAGGTAAAGCAGGACTAATTTGCCCCACGTTCTGTTCAGGATGGGGTCCATATTAGAGATGCGTTTGGAGGCGGGTGTAGCGGTGATGGACGTCAGCTGTAGCGCAGTCCGAGGGAGGCAGGGGTCATGAGAAGAATGGCTCTCGCTCTGCTTTCTTTCTCACAGTTCGGGGTTAATGTGCCGGAACAGACGGGGCCGACGCAACCCTGTTGAACGCAGCAACCTCTTCCCTTTGCTCTCAAGGGTCGGACACTTTTTTTCAGTTGAGATGAGGAATGCTGTGTTCGTTGGACTGCTTTTTGTCAGGCGCATAGTTGATGATAGTGAGGAACAAAGTTGCTATAGTTGGAGATGGATGAATATATGAGTCGGTTCAATTTGAATGTATTGAACTAAATTAAACTTTTTGGACTATTGTGATATGTTTTGCAATATTAGTGAGAATCATAATAATTGAAGCGCTCACATTATCCTTGAAAAATATAGTCAACTAATATCAAGAATCTTTTGGAGATTAGTATGAAACGACCTGTCGGTTGGCCTTCTCGAAGTGAATCCAATGTTTTGCCCCGTCTTCGTTCAAATACTCATCTGCTCTTTAAACCGATTGTCCTGCATTGAAACTAACTTCTGCAGAGTTGTGTGAAGGCAGTGTTTACGGATGTTGAGCAAGAGATTTGGCACGGAAACCTCGCCCCACTGCCAACGACGCAAAAACCTTCGGAGATATGAAACACTGCCAGCTGATATTTATGTCATACATGATGAATGTTACGCTGGGTTGAACCTGACCTCTGCTCTGCCTCTCAGTGTCACTCAAGGTTTTTATTTTTATTGGAGGTGAGACGATTCCAAAAAGGCCAACGACCCTAGTGCTGCTGGGAAAACTGTCATTCTCCCGCCGTGTAGGAATTCTAATTGGGATGGTGAAGTCTCCTCGCTGTCAGTGAAAGCAAACCATGATCAGTTAATGGCCCGAGTGTCTCTTCCCTGTAGTTGGGTGTGTCGGCTCAGATCTTTCTGCCTCTTGCTCCAAACTGGTCGCACTGGTCTAGCCACTTTCTATATGAGTTTACCCGCAGCACTCCCTGTCAACAACATGCTTTGTGTGGGAGCTTTCAGAAGTGTATTATAGGAGCAGCAGCTTGTGCAGCGCTTGTTGTCCATATGCCTTTACGTGATGTAGTTGTATAATAAATTAGCAGTGTAGTTATGTTTGATTATGCATTTCACACCAGTTTAAGTTTACTGCAATTCTTATGAGAAACTTAATGTAGTTTGAAAAGTTGCCTCTCAAATCATCACGTCTCGCAACAAGGAAGCAAATACTTGTGAAATGAACCGTTTCAATATGCAAATTGCAGGAGGGGATTTTTGTCACTTCTTTGGCGGTGCAGAGTTTTTCCAGTACAGTATTTTACAGACATCAGAAAAAATACTTCATTGCCTCCATTAACCATTGACTTTCTGAACGGTTAGCATAGCCTGTTGGAAGGGTTGCTGCCGAGTGAATACACAAACCTCCACTGCTACCTATTGATTGTGGCTAGGATCCATGTAAGGAGATAGGAATGTATTCCATGTTTTTTTTTATTGACACAACCGAAATGTGTCTAAAAGAACAAACAAAGGAAACGAAAGATAGGCTACCACGAGAGAGAGAACGTGACCAAGGCTACCACGAGAGAAAGAGAGAACGTGACTAAGGAAAACTACTCTATTAATAATTGAGTAAATGCTGTTCTTCAGATGGTCATCACTTCTTTAGGTTACAGTAAATGACCAGGGGCATGATGAGTGGTGTTGTATACCCCACTTGTTCTCTTGACTTGCCTTTTACTGCTTTGATCCTTTATCTTTATGGTTTCTCCGAGGAAGAAATAAACGGTAATGAACAAAGGGGACTTTTGTTTCCTGGTGAACCTACTGGGTTTAGTCCCTGGAACTGTTCAGTTGATAAGGGCCAGGCAGAGGTTTTCGTTATCTCTCAATCACCCACAGCCAACTCTCCTCCCCTAACCGCTTCTGAGCAGATACCCAACCAACCATGGTAAAGACAACACAGACATGCTGCCTTCCCACCAGCAGACAGACGGTTATTTGATCACTCTGAAACACCGAGATGATCTTAAATCTCTGGGTCCAGCCACTGGAATTTGTATTTATTGCTCACAGCAGTTTGCAAAAGAAGTATCGCAGAGCCTCGCTCGACGTGGTTGTGTTTTATGTCGACCCGACATCACTCCAGCAGACTCTTCCTGCCGTACATCCCATCAGAGGAGACTTGAGCATTCCTCAGAGATTGCATGTGAAGATGAAAGGGTAGCAAAGGTCTGGCCCTGAACACGAAACACTGCTTTGCTGCCAGGTTTTATTGAAGACGTGTCGCAATGCCAAGGCTTTCCACCGGGTGCCGGAGCAGCGAGCCAGTTGGAAAAAAGAAACCACACATTTTGGATATTAAAACCCACATTTGGTGCCCTGGCATGTTCCAAGCCACTATTGCACACATTATAGGACATTTTAAACGTCTCGAATATAATGTGAAGAAGAGGCACTGTTACTTTGACATCATTGCCTGTAGAAGTGTGTTTGCAATGCGTCTTGGATGGTTCTTCTGTATAAATCAAGATCACTTCTTCATTCACTAAGCCTGTAAAACGCCTGTGTGGAGTATATTGAGAATGCATAGCTTTCAGTTGAGTTTCCAAACTGCTGGCACTGGAGTTTCCCCAAGTATCTCCCGTCTGTGCGATCAATGCAGTTCTTAATGTGTTTCTCTCATCAATTATTTTGTCATCTATAAAAGTACACTCTCTTTCCGATGGCAGTACACAACCGTCTGACCCATACGTATTCAAAATAGGATTGTGGCCCGATACATATGGCACGTTACTCGATGGTCATAGTCGCATTGTTTGAAGTGAGGCTAGTGGTTAGAAAATATACAGACATTACGAATCATCTAACTTGTAATCAAACCTTAGATTTAAATAAGGTTTGAGATTTTTAGAGCTGAACGATTCAGAAAAAATAAGTAATTGCAATTATTTTTGCCTGATATTGCATTATGATTTCACAATATCGAGGAGAATGATAACTTTTTGAAACCATATTCACATTTGTTTTAATATCTTTTGTTTCTGTAAAGAGGATCTGATCAAAACAAGGATTTCATATCCTGTTTTCTCATATTTTTCCGTTACCAAAAATGTCATTGTGATTTGGATATTCCACTAGTCCATATTGCCATTTAGATTAGGTGTGGACCCCTAATTGATATCTACATTTCTAGCCACTGTTCATAACAACATGAACTTGCCTTAACAAGAAACACTCTTCAGTTATTATGCTCCAAACATCTGGAACAAACTCCCAGAAACCTGACGGCCGCTGTATCTCTGACTACTTTTAAATCCAGGCTGAAGACTTTTCTTTTTGCTGCTGCTTTTAATTGAACTATTCACATCTTAGACTTCACTGTAACTTTTATCCATGTATTTTTTATTTTATTATCTTTGCATTTTCTGAATGTCTTTCATTTTTGTAAAGCACTTTGAATTGCCTTGTGTTGAAAGGTGCGGTGTAAATAAACTTGCCTTCCTCTCTCTGTAAACAGCTACCATGTCGGCCGCTGACAAGTTCCTGTACGTGGACCGCAACCCGGTCAACAACCCTCTGGCTCAGGCCGACTGGGCCACCAAGAAGCTGGTATGGGTTCCCTCGGAGCGCCTGGGCTTCGAGTGCGGCTCCGTGAAGGAGGAGCGCGGCGACGAGTGCGTGGTGGAGCTGGCCGACTCGGCGAAGAAGGTCCGCGTCAACAAGGACGACATCCAGAAGATGAACCCGCCCAAGTTCAGCAAGGTGGAGGACATGGCGGAGCTCACCTGCCTGAACGAGGCGTCGGTGCTGCACAACCTGAAGGAGAGATACTACTCGGGGCTCATATACGTGAGTACCCAACCTTCAAGGGTGCACAATCGTACGATGCGATAATACTTGAATGGTCAGATCAAGTCTGAAATGCTCCTTGCATCACAGCAGCTCCATGTGTAACATCAACAGACAGATATCAAGACACAACGGCACGATCAGTGAGAGAAAACATGCTCAAGGAGCCTTCAGCGTGCTTTTGATCTGGGTTCTGCTCTGTCGGCCGACCCTGAAGCGCTCCCACCACAAAGCCAATGAGATTTTACCGTTTGATTTAGCAGGAAATAACATCTGTGGCAACACGTGTTTATGATGTCCCCACCGCTAAGCTAAAGGTGGCTTATGTTGCTCATGCTTAGTTGTCTCCGTTAGAAACTTGTTGGCGTCCGCTGTTTTAGATTCACCAGTGGGGTATCTACTGACATATTTATTGTCATAGAACAAGAACATTCTACAGACCTTATTTCATGCGTCTAACCAAAAACACATTCCAGAAACTATTGACTTTGAGGCGACGAAACCAGATGTGGTCAGATGTTAGACGTTGCTGTAATTGGGATGAATATATGGGACGGTTAAATTTGGCCAGTATTGGAATGTTAATGTAAAGGGATGTCTTTTCCCAATTATCTTTAACCACCAAGTCATTGTATCGGAGGATTAATGAAGATAATTTATCAAAGACCTCAATGTGGGACTGTTTTGTGAAACCATCAATAGTCAGCCCGACACAATGGGGAAAATATCAAAGCATTTCCAAAGAAATATTGTGGTGATATTCCCCGAATAGCCCACCCCTAGTTCCTTTTTTTAATTGTTACGAAATCCCCTCTGGCTTAAAGAAAACAATCCGTCATGGCCGTCTCCACAGCATTTCATCTCCTAATTATCTCATTAGGCTCCATTGTTCAACACAAACCATTATACGCAACTTGTCACTGCAAAATAAATTAATTAAATATGCGAGCGTTTCTCCCCCTGCACCCCGTCTTGTTTGCTCGCCCTGCGTTTGGAGTTATCTTGTAAACAGGAAACAATGCACCATGAGAGATGTGAGAAAAATAGTTAGAGAAGAAGAAGAATGGGCGTCCATTTCTTTTGCAGCGATGGACATGGAATGTAAATCGTGTAACTGCGATAACTTCCCACATAATTAATGTTTTTATCCTCATGTGGTCGGGCTGGGAGTGATTTGCTCTCTTTGATAGTGTGTAGTCTGACCCGGTCATATCAACACAGGCCTGTTGTCCCCCCCCCCCCCACAGAGACCAGGCTACGCTCGGTTAGAGGGCCTCTGGGCTCTGGAGTCTTTTAGACTGAGCTTTTTCTCTCAAGGGGGAGCGGGTGTACAACAGAGGGAGAGACGCCTGGTACAGAAATGTTGGGAGGGCAGCACAGGAATGCAGCTGATGATGGTAGGAGGGGAACAGATGCTCAAAGGGAAACATGTAGTGGAGTTTATGGAAAGGGATAAAGGTGGGTTTTAATGTTCAAAGCAGGAAAGATAATTTCTACCTGAGATACTTGGATGTGGAGAAGCTGCAGCTCGCTCGGTCAATCTGCAGTTCAAAGTTGCAGCAGGGTGGGGTTGAGATTACATAATGATATAGGAGGGTAACGAGTCATGAGAAAGTCTTGGTGGGGGGAAGGGAAGCTTGTTATTGAATCACTGCCGAGTCCATGAGAGCTTCCTCATTTTATAGACGTCTGAGAGCTTGATTCTGAGGACAAATCTTCTTCATTATATATTTCACACATCCCGTCTTTATATTTCGACCCTCCTCTTCCACGAGTTCCTTCACTTTTTATTCGATGTTCAAAAGAGTGGTGCAGGAATGAGTTCTAAAACACGGAAATGAGAAAGCAATTCATGATTCCTATCTCAAAGTCAACGCTTTATTTGAATGTGTTTTTGGTTGTTAGCCACAGACCTTATTTCAGGCTAACACAAGCTGAAGATAATTTACATTTTGGTTCTACGACATAAATCAATATACATCAATAAATACCCCACTGGTGAGTTTATGAAAGGTAACGAGTGTCTAAATCAGATGAATAAACATCACGCCCAACATTAGCCTCCTTTAGCTTAGCGGTGGTGACGTGAAGTCATGTGACCGTGCTGTTGTTCCTTTATAGCCTAGCATTAGCTGCCTTTAGCTTAGCGGTGGTGACGTGAGGTCATGTGACCGTGCTGTTGTTCCTTTATAGCCTAGCATTAGCTTTTAACTTCTGGCGGTTGCATTTAACCTTAAACAATTACAAAATTGGTGTTCATTTATAGAGTTTATCCTGCTGAAATGTATGTTTTGCCATCTCTTCCTAAACGCCTCCTCTCTCCGCCCTGCAGACTTACTCCGGGCTCTTCTGCGTGGTGATAAACCCGTACAAGAACCTGCCCATCTACTCGGAGGAGATCGTTGACATGTACAAGGGCAAGAAGAGGCACGAAATGCCGCCTCACATCTACGCCATCACTGACACGGCTTACAGAAGCATGATGCAGGGTAAGGCACCACGAGGACATTAGTGGGACATAATGTAGGGGAATTTAAAGTTCACTACTCGATGAAGACTTTTCGCATGTATTCAAACAGCCCCTTGCTTGTAATAGTGGTCCCTTTAAGACCTCATTGTCAATGAAGCTACTGTTCAGAGTGGTACTGCTTGGAGCTATAAACGATACGACTCCTGTGAGACTATTAAATTCCTATACATACATCTGCATCACTACCTGCTCTAAAAAATAAATTGGGTACATGGGAGTAGCTTGTATATTGAGTTTCAGCCTTTAAATGGAAGACAATAGGCGCGTTCACACCGGGGTACTTTTATCCGTACTTTCCCGTTTAGTTCCGTTAGTGCCTGGAATTTTGCGTTCACACCAAAAAGAGTTCTTAGTTCCGAGAACTTTTACCCCCATTGTTAGTGCCTGCTGGAGAGGTGGGACTATCCTGGGGAGAAAGAAGTACCGATTTCGATTTCTGGGCGAATTGCAAACCACGCCCCGTAAAACTCTTAAAAGTTTTGTGAAGCCGCCATTGTATTTGCTGGCATTAGCGTTATAGGTGTTGGCGATTTACTCGAAGGCCCCAACTCCGGGGACTCCGGGCGGCAGTATACGCCGTGAAGTTGTTTGCGGCCTGCCAGTAAGCAGCAGAAGAAGACTAAGTGACGTCAGCGGCTTCATTTGCCTAATTTTCCCTCAGGGACTTTATTCCGGTGTGAACGCGATCTGTACTTAGTTCCATGGGGCACTAAGTGCTGGCACGAAGTACGGGAAAGTACTTGGTGTGAAAGCGGCTATTGGCTCCAGATTATTGAACTTTATTGGTAGCAGAGTTCTCCAACGCTCTCGTTCAAGGAAGGAGTGTTTCTTGTTTAATATTTAATACAAACGGGAGGAAACCAAGAACACCTTGCAGCTACGACTCTTCACAAAGTGTATTTTTAAAACTGAGTTTCAATTTAAAAGTCATTTTGTTGGGATTGTGTTTTGGTATGGTTTGTTTTGGCATCTTATGGTGTCTTGTTTTCTTGTAGCTTTGATCTGTTTCCACATTACCTATATAGGAAGTAATTGTGACTTTAATCCACGTTTACGACCAACCCCGCACATGAAGAGCACCTAATTGGCATTTCCTGCACAGCTTTTTTTATGACAATGTGTTTCTTAAGCCTTGTGCAGTATACTGTCCTTTTTTCTTTTCTTCTGATATGCCGTCACGCACCTCACATAAAAAACCAACTCCCTCTCCGTTCCATTGGTGCTCTTGTTCTCCATGTTAGGAGATTTCAGACCACATTTTTGGGAGGCGAGGGTAATTGGCTGGTGAGTGTGAAACCCGGTAGCGCCCCTTTACAGGAAGCCGGATATGCATTTCCCGTCTGTGGCCAATAGACTTCCTGTTGTACCGGCTACAGAACTGTATGGATTGTGGTGATAACATGTACTCACTTAGCATAGCTGCGGAAGGTGACATGTTTTAACATTTGTATCTTTTTTCTGCAGATCGTGAAGACCAGTCCATTCTTTGCACGTGAGTTACACATCACATACTTTTGGGCATTCTGGCTGCGCATCACTCTATTCACCAATGGGTAATGTTTAGATGGATTTTAGGATCTTCCCCTCGATTCTATTGGCTCTAACGGTTACAAAGAGGTGTCAATCACAATCCACCGAGGGGGCCAGAGATATGGAAAATGCACCCAAATGACCCAGAAGTGGGTTTCTTTTTCTAAACCTCTCTAAAAAGGTCACTTGTTTTGCATCCATCTTGATACAAGGTACTTATCATATGTTATAGTTTGGAGTCCTAAAGCTTTTAGTCGACCATCCCATCATTCAAGGCTGGTTTTCACTATAAGTCATGTTTTATTTATCATTTAAATTGTTTGACTATGTTCAATCTGAATTTACTTTAAAATAAAAACATCCTATATTGATTCTGACTCTTCTACATCCAGCTCACAGGTGTATCCTTGCTTTGAGAATAAAGATATTAATGTACTCCTTTTTAGAAGTGAAGTTATAGTCCTTTGTTCTGGGCATGTCATTTTCGAGCCTGAGACCTGAAAAACAGCCTCGGGGCTAAACAGGTTAAAACTTCTGTTTTGAAAAAGTTCTTTAACTTTTTAAAGATTTTTTAAATGTCATTTATAGCAGCCTATATTAATTCTTTATTCACACTATAACCTATTATTTTTCATACCTGTTTTTCCTCAGCTGAATCTACATAGTTTATACATAGAAAGAAAATATAAACAAAGACGAGAGAAGTACAAAAATAACTGGATTGTGTTCAAAATGTATTTTCAAACATACATCTTGTGTTTTTCGAGCCCTCTTGTTATTCTGACTCTCCCGCCGCTTGTCCCACAGAGGAGAGTCCGGTGCCGGTAAGACGGAGAACACCAAGAAGGTGATCCAGTATCTGGCTCACGTTGCCTCCTCTCACAAGACCAAGAAAGACCAGGTCAGTCCTGCCTCTCATCACACAGAACATCCCTTCCCTCCAGTCACTCCCCTTTATCACCCACTCCCTTCCTCCATCTCTCACTGATTTTCATTTTCAGGTGAGGAACGACATTTCCCTTCCCCTGTTTTCAGACATCTTTCATTGTGACTGTGATGTGTGTGATATTAGTGTGTGTGTGCACTATAGTGTGTGTACATGATTTTAATCCAGTAGACAAACTCCTGTGTGGTCGAGCTGCCATCGAAGAACATTATATACCAGCCAGATAAATAGGAGTGCAGCTTTCTACATATATTTTCATTTTAGACGGTCATATCTTTACAGGGCATACATCATTATTATTATTATGTATAATTTTATTTAGTTTTTCTCCATCTTTCATCAAATTCTCTTTTATTATTATTTTTACATCGCATATATTTCCATCTCACAACAATAGCTATTAAATCCTGTGTATTTAAATTTATTATTATATGAGTTTTTTTGCCAATTTTTCAACAAATAAATTAACTTTATTATTATTATAATTTTTAAATATTATTATTTGTTTTTATTTGTTCCCATATTTCATCAAAAACATCACCTTTTTTATTATTAGTATAATTTTTGAAATATTATTTCAGTTACAAAATTCATCAGGTTATAATCGAAGTACAGCTTGTAAATGCTCTCCTGTGTAACATTCACCAGAGGCCTTGCCATGTGTGATATACCTGCAGATGTACCTGCTCATATATATATCTATATATATCTATATCTATATCTCAGTCTCGCAGCCTCACATTACCTCAGAGTGGGAAAGCTGCGCTGCTGTTGTCTGGCTCTCTGATAGATGAAAGCAACACAGTGGGGTTTGATGAAAACCACATCTGTCGTCCCTTTTTTTTGAGGTTGTATTTCTCTCTTCCCATCAACAGAACAGCTCGTTCCTGTCACATGTGAGTTAACTCTCTCCCTCCATTCGCTCCCCCCCCCCCCCCGCTTCTGTCACCACCTTCCTCCCCCGCCCTCATCCTCCTCCCTCTCCTCCCCCTCGCTGGGAGTCACTTTGTACGAAGGGCAGAGGTGACATGTCTCGGCAGCCAATAGGAAGCAGGGAGGAAGTTTGTTTGCAGATCAGTGGCAGCCAAACGTGTTCCTGTGAAGAATTCAGCCAGACAATGGGAGGATAAGAGGAAAGGGGGGGGGCTTTGCTGGGAAAAGACACAGCAATTGTTTTGGTCTCAAAGATGGATTTGTCTGGTTGAATTTTTCATTTTGTATCGCTACTGTGCGTCCAACGTTTCATCGTGCTTCTCTTTTTGCATATTATTAAAACAGCTTGGGCGTTATGTGTGTTCAACATACACCTGTTATCAGCTTCTTATTTATTTAAGTCATTCTTAAAAATGTTTAGTGATCAGATGGAATCATAAATACATTTTTTTATCATAACTATCTTTGATGTCAATTTGGATTTTATTTTTTTTTACATCCACCTTTTTTGATAACATCTGGGCTCTACAAACAACCGCCAGAGGAACCTAAATCTACGAATACAATACTAATTTAATTGGCATTCAGATGTTGATTTTAATTATGAATGAAGCTCTAAACTCCTCGGTACACCCTTAAAAAAAAGAATACAATCCAGGGCCTTCAGTAGGTCAACTTGTACTCTGGAAAGCCTACTTGATGACACTCGGGTAGTTCAGACATTTCTACTTAACAGGTGCTTAACCGATGAATCGGAAAGCACCACCTTTTATGATTTCTGGCAAAAGTCATCATGTTTTTTCTGGATATGTTCGAGTGATCTGCAAAGCTTACATTCTTAGCAAACCTCGACTAAAAACCAAACGGTATAGCCGGAAAGAAGCGGTTGAAAGTGATATTGCAGTAGGAAGGAGCGTTTGTTTTGTGTGGTGTTCACTTGTCTGGTGAGGGTCTCTGGGTGTCTGGTGAGGGTCTCTGGGTGTCTGGTGAAGGTCTCTGGGTGTCTGCAGGTTTGGGCACTAACATGACGGGGGGGAAATGCTTGGGTGTGTGTTTGTGTTGCTCGGGTGTGTTTATGGTTCCCTCCTTTTATGTTGAAATGTTTTGTTCCCTCCGTGTTCTCCTCGGACGTAAGTACATCGTGGGGAATTTCTATTATTTCAGCATGTTGTTAATTAAAGTTATTATCAATGAATACCAGGTGAGAAGAAGTCTCACAGTGAATCCGTCTTGAAGATCTGATGATGTATCCGTTGCTGAGAATTATCCTGATTTAACAGAAGAGCATTAGGGCCGGGCGTAACGGGAAAATGGAGTAGATGGATTTAGGATTTTGAGATTGTAGTAAAACATTTTAGTTGATTTGAAAAAGTCCAAATGTTAAAAGTAAATTAAATTTTTTAAAAGTTGAAAAGTCGAGAATAAAATGGAAAATTCAATAAAAAGTTGAAATGAAAAATAATAATAATTTGAAAGGTGGAATAAAAAGTCCAAAAATATTACATTTTTAAATTTAGAGAATAGTCAAATTGTGAAGATAAGCGTTTTTATTTTCTTGAAGGTTATTGAGAAATATGTTGAGTGTCGAGAATAAAGTTGAAATGTTGGAAACGTCTAACATTTCTTTGACCCAACTCAAAAGTTAAAATGTTGAGACGCAATGTGAACCCATTTTGAAAATATAGTTCGTCTATACTCTTAACATTACGACTTTTCTCAAAATGCCAAATAATATTCAATAATACCATCTTAAAAACCTTCCTCATTCTGTACTCCCTTATGCTTGGCCCTAATACTCTTCCCTATGATCTACTTGTGGTAAACAAATGGAACGTGTACTTTATATTCTTGCCTTGCTGTTCTCTTCCTTTCCACCAGGGGGAGCTGGAGAAGCAGCTGCTGCAGGCCAACCCCATCCTCGAAGCCTTCGGGAACGCCAAGACCGTCAAAAACGACAACTCTTCCCGATTCGTGAGTACTACGTGTTCTGATTCAGACTTTTCAATAACTTTTCCACACACACACATTCTTAAATCTGTGTTCTTCCTGCCTCCTGTAGGGAAAATTCATCAGGATCAACTTTGATGTCAATGGCTACATCGTTGGAGCCAATATTGAAACTTGTATCCTTCATACGGTCATTGCGTCCCCGTCATGTTCAATACATCCAAACGTCTTTGAGATTTCGTAGCCTTTTTAGAAACGTTTTTATTACATACTGTGCTGTGACTTTGTTTGGCTTCTTTGTAAAATACTATAACGACTTTTTTTACTACTTTCACCCAACCATTTCTGTGATACTCTTGAGGCGTGCAGTATATTTGTTGGTAGGGCTAACCTATGCAGTGGTGGGGCTCAAGTCAGTATTTGCAATGTAATTATATACACGCTATATCGCGTGAAACGCCACGCGTGAGGTTTAGATTATTTCCCCGTCTCAATCAAAATGGAACTGTATGAAATAAAACAGTACATTTGTGTTGTCGTAAATAAAAAGGGATCCCTGTGAACGTGACGTATGATGGCACACGTGGAAGATCCAATGGGGATACTGAATGGCGGTTCCGATCGATCTCAATCAGTAAGGCGTGACGCAGACCCAACGTTTCGTTGCTCTGATTGGCTGCAGGTCTATTCAAATTGCATTCGGAGGCATTTTGATCTGACCGCGGCCGCGCTGATATTATAACACCAGAGAATTTCCACACCTTTAGTGAATAAAACCCCCCCACTACTTGGACTATTCCTTGCACCCCTCTTCTAGCATAACCCCGAATGGTCTCAACCAGCAACGTGCACTTGTTGTTACAGCAGGATCAGTTTGTGTTGTGGACACAATCCGTGTTCTCAACATGCTTACTTTAACATCATTTGTCATGGTGGGGCTAAGCCATTTCTTGGTATGGCTGCAGCCGACCCCAGCCGTACCCTGGCGCCGCCACGGTATATCCCAAATACTGTCCATCAAACAAGTTGCGTCTCTTATGCTAAGAAGACATCGTAGTACTTGTTGGCTTGTGTTTAAAGCCTTTTTTAGTCATGATGGTATTCGAGAACTTGTCCTTGACCTATTGACCACTAGACCTGTTGGAGAAATCCCGTGCCATTCGCCAGGCCAAAGACGAGAGGACCTTCCATCTCTTCTACTACCTCCTCACGGGGGCCGGGGACAAACTGCGAGGTAAGAACACACGACTTTCTGAGTTAATCCTGAAAAGGATTTTTACCGTCTGTCTTTTGTCCTTTAACTCACTGCAACCGTCCTTTTTCTCTCAGAGGAACTCCTCCTTGAGAACTACAACAACTACCGCTTCCTCTCCAACGGGAACGTCACTATTCCCGGGCAGCATGACAAGGACCTGTTCACGGAGACTCTGGATGCCTTCAAGATCATGAGCATCCCCGAGGATGAGCTGATCGGTATGGAAGATTACTCTCAAATCTCACGGGTCCCCGGCTTAAGCTTCAATCTCAGGGTCCATGTATTTATGATCCTCAAGAATGGAAGTAGTCCTCGCATACAAACCTCAAAATTCTGACTTTTCTCAAAACCTCAAAATTCTGTATTCTCAAAATCCAGATTTTTCCCCTCAAAATTCTGTATTTTTTTCTCGAAACCTCAAAATTCAGACTTTTTTTCGTCAAAATTCTGACTTTCTGAATACTTAAAATGTTTAATAATCCCTCGTCCCCGGCTTGAGCTTGAACCTCAGGATCCATGTGTCTGTGATCCTCCCCAGAATGGAAATATCATCACATACAGAGCATCAGCTAGTTCCTGAGCAGTGTCCTTCACACGCTGATATCCAAGAGAGGGAGTCACTCAGTCACCAGATGGAGGAACAGAAAGCAGTATTCAATGTTTACTTCAGATTAGCTCCACGTCAGAAATGAGCATGCTTGATGTCTCTCTCCATAGAGGCTGAGTCATCATGTTCATCACATAGCCATCATCTGCCTCAAGCAGTCCTGATGCTCTTCTAGGTCATCTCACATCCTGTCACGCACACAGCTGCAGTTGATACCTTTGTTATCATGTGGACTCTGATATTGGAAGATTACATTCTTGTATTTTCCCAATACAAATCAACTTGTTTTCCCCGAGTGGGACTTTGCCTTTGTTTACCTGCTGATGTCAGCAACTTGAAAGCTTGTCAATGCTCCCGTTTGTTGTTTTTGTGCAGGCTTGTTGAAGGTGGTCTCCTCTGTGCTGCAGCTCGGGAACATGAGCTTCAAGAAGGAGCGCCACACAGACCAGGCCTCCATGCCAGACAACACCGGTACGTTACACTTGTGTTACAACCCGGCTCTTGGGCTGTAACAAAAAGCTGGGAGGCGAGACGAGGGGTATGGAAATATTACGATCCTTTATTAGTGGACACAAAAGTAAACACGAGAGGAATGAGAGCGAGAGACGCGTATCCGGCTGGGCTCTCTTCTTGTAGGCTTTTCGACCCAGGTGCAGCTCATCAGGTAAACGCCGGCCCCACAGCACCGGATCCTGTAAACACAGAGAGAGAGACCACGGGACGCCTAGTGGTGTGGAGGGGTCGTCACACTTGAAACAGTACAATACCACCAAGTTGTTATCTTATCGTTTTCCTTCGGTCTGAACTTGGAGAAACAGTTTAATTATTATCCTCAGTGTTTCAACAATAAACCCAGACAACACTTTTAAATCAGACTTTTCTATTTTAATAAATCAAATGACTATTCCTCTTATACTGGACTGTACATTTTATTGTTTTTTTTGTACCCATGTTTTTCTATTTTAGCTTGTTTTAAACTTGGATTCAGAATAGTTTCTTCACCCAAAAGGATAAGTTATGCAATTTGCCCCAGATTAGAATAAAATGCAGTAAAATATCTCGATAAACATAAGTCAAAATGTGCAATACATATACAATTACTCAAAGTGAAAGAACAGTTATTTACACAAAAGAAATTAGTAAAAACATTTTAAAATATAATTTGAAATGTGTCTATTCCTAAGTAAAAAAGAAAGTTCTGATGGTTGGGTAACTCCCGGTGTTCTGCACTTTGTCTTGATGCTTTCAATACTTTTTGTAAAGCACTTTGAATTGCTTAATTGTTAAAATGCACCCTTTAAATAAACATTGCCTCCCCCCCCCCCCCCCCCCTTCCTGTGCCCCAGCTGCCCAGAAGGTGAGCCACCTGATGGGCATGAACGTGACGGACTTCACCCGGGCCATCCTGTCCCCGAGGATCAAGGTGGGCCGAGACTACGTGCAGAAAGCTCAGACTCAGGAGCAGGCGGAGTTCGCCGTGGAGGCTTTAGCTAAAGCTACGTACGAGAGGATGTTCCGCTGGCTCGTCATGAGGATCAACAAAGCTCTGGACAAAACCAAGAGGCAGGGGGCGTCCTTCATCGGCATCCTGGACATCGCCGGCTTCGAGATCTTTGAGGTGCAGGAATTCAAAGCAAACTGTAAATGCTTTGATTGTTCAGGTTCATAGTGTAGGAGAAGGCGTCAGTTATCTGTAATCAGAACACCTTATTTATTTATGCTTCAGAGGCTAGAATACGAATATGTATACAAACATAATGAGTTAAGTAAAGATGTGCAATTAAATAAATAGGAAAAATAAATAATTGAACTTAAAAGATTAAATAAAGATATGTATACAAAAAGTCATAGCATTATAACAATAAATATGTAAACATGTGTATTTTATAAAATATGCAGTCATTTATTAGTTTCAAAAAAGATAATGTCAGTGTTTTAGCTGCTGATGGTTAAAATGTGTAGGTAGGTACATGGATGGATGGGTAGGTAGGTACATGGATGGGTAGGTAGGTAGGTACATGGATGGGTAGGTAGGTAGGTACATGGATGGGTAGGTAGGTAGGTACATGGATGGGTAGGTAGGTAGGTACATGGATGGGTAGGTAGGTACATGGATGGGTAGGTAGGTAGGTACATGGATGGATGGATAGGTAGATGGATAGATACATGGGTAGGTAGGTATATGGGTAGGTGGGTAGGTAGGTAGGTGGATAGATACGTGGGTAGGTAGGTAGGTAGGTAGGTGGATAGATACATGGGTAGGTGGGTAGGTAGGTAGGTGGATAGATACATGGGTAGGTGGGTAGGTAGGTGGATAGATACATGGGTAGGTGGGTAGGTAGGTAGGTGGATAGATACATGGGTAGGTGGGTAGGTAGGTAGGTGGATAGATACATGGGTAGGTGGGTAGGTAGGTAGGTGGATAGATACATGGGTAGGTGGGTAGGTAGGTAGGTGGGTAGATACATGGGTAGGTAGGTGGGTGGGCTAGGTAGGTAGGTAGGTAGATGGATAGATACATGGGTGGGTGGGTAGGTAGATACATGGGTAGGTGGGTAGGTAGGTAGATGGATAGATACATGGGTAGGTAGGTGGGTAGAGTGCCTGACACTGTATTACGATAACACTTTAATGGTCAGATCAAGTCTGAAATGCTCCTAGCATCACAGCAGCTCCATGTGTAACATCAACATGGACAGAAATCAAGACCCAACACATGAAAAACAAACATTTAACATGAACAAATATGTGTAAAAAAAAAAGTGATGTTTTTATTTGTCGATCACCACTTTTCTCTAACGTGCGTCTCCTTTGTCCCGCAGCTGAACTCCTTCGAGCAGCTGTGCATCAACTACACCAACGAGAAGCTGCAGCAGCTGTTCAACCACACCATGTTCGTGCTGGAGCAGGAGGAGTACCAGAGGGAGGGCATCGAGTGGAGCTTCATCGACTTCGGCCTGGACCTGCAGCCCTGCATCGACCTCATCGAGAAACCCGTACGTTCTGCAGACCTCACACACCTGTCCCCACTTGAAAGGGACTTGAAACAGCTACTGGACTTTTAAACAGGATTCCACTCCGATGACACGGCACCTGTTACTTTTCAGTCTTTTGTTTCAGCAGTTCACTTGAAACAAACTTCCATTTAGTTGCTGAATGGGTCTTTTTAGGTGAAAAACCTTTGAACACAAGAAACACAACTTGCAATAGTCATTCAAATAAATAAAGCATGCAAACAATACACTGACACTGCTGCCTCTTTTACAAATAAACTGGGCAGACTAAGCTCAGAAATATTCATTTTAAACATGAAATACATTTTCTAAAGCTCTTCTACTGCTTTTAGTGTCACACCATTTCTACTTAAAGATCTCCTATCATGCTATTTAGAGGCATATATTATGTACATAATACACACACTCTCTCCAGTACAGTGTTGGCGATGCTAATGTAAACACTGACCATATTACATCTAAAACAGTCGGGCATTGTTTCTGATAGCAGCTTTCTGATTGGCCCGTGGGTCCACATTTCAGATATTACGTCATATCGGACGCCAATCTGGATCAGCTCCATTGTTCCCCGTTTTTAGAGATTTGGGTACGGAGGAAAAGAGAGAGGGTTTTATTTTCTGACGCTGCGTGAGTTCCCCGACACACCGGGGACACATGTTGATGTATACAAGACGTCAAAGTGCATTTTGCATGATGGGAGACCTTTAATATCTACCTCTTCCTCTCCCGTGTGCAGGCCAGCCCCCCCGGTATCCTCGCTCTTCTGGACGAGGAGTGCTGGTTCCCCAAAGCCACCGACAAGAGCTTTGTGGAGAAGGTTCTCCAGGAGCAGGGCACACACCCCAAGTTCTTCAAACCAAAGAAACTGAAGGATGAAGCCGACTTCTGCGTCATCCATTACGCCGGAAAGGTAAATGCAAATGCTTCATTGAGGTTTTGCCATAAACATTTCAGAAATAAAATAGCATTGTGCAAGAATGGATTAATATAGCTAATAGAAAGTCAATTTAAGAAGACTCGACACATGAATGAAAATGAGCTTCTAGTTTAGTGCAAAGGCCCCATAAGGGAGCCTTAAGATACTAACTTACCCTAACCGCTGCCCCACGTCTCTCCAGGTGGACTACAAGGCTGACGAGTGGCTGATGAAGAACATGGACCCTCTGAACGACAACGTGGCTTCTCTGCTCAACCAGTCCACCGACAAGTTTGTCTCTGAGCTCTGGAAGGACGGTGAGTCAAAGCAAAGTTTACCCAGAAATCCCTCTGTCTCTGGGGGTCAGTTTTCAATGTGGGAATATATTTCATTATGGGCTTTTGGTTTCGTGTTTCATCATGATTTCTTTCTCTTGTATTGTCTGGTGTTTGGGCCTTTGTTTTCACCTTCTCTGACCCATCATCTCTTCCTCTGTGCGGCCCCTTTCTGTCTGTCTTTCACGGGGTCTCAGAGGTAAAGAATTGTCAGAGAGCCTATTTTTATGAGCGTTTTCCTATTCTTCACTCAGACTCAGACTCAGGTGACGAGGTTTCTTCTTCATTTATTCTTTCCCCTTTTTCTCCTGCTGTCTGTTTAAAACGTGCTTATTTCCCCTCGATTGTGTTTGTCGTTTAAATGTCTTTAAAATAACTTTGTGCAGTCAAATGTCCAAGGTTGCGGTCGAATAGTCCATTTAGCTTAGGAACCTTCCTAACCGAGTGAAACGACCCGGAAGTACCTCAGTGGCAGCCATGATAAGAGCCGTTCGAATTCTCTAGATCAGCGGTTCTCAACTGGTCACGCCTCGGACCCACTTTTTCCTTAGTCGATAGATCGCGACCCGAAATGTTGAACCACTCAAATCTACTCAACAAAAAATCCTGCAGTAATATATACGCTTTGCAGCATACAATATTAAAGTGCATATATCCCTTATATCCCTTCACAGAACCAAATAATGCTTTTAAAAAGGTTTAATGAGAAATAGATGTATTACGACATAATAATATTTTATGCCATGGTTTGTTTTTCACTTAGTTCTGACAGCTTGCTGCTCCACTCAGAGAGAAGAGCAAAGAGGAGATAGTCTGTGTGAAATACTTTAAATCGTGGGTAGGGTAGATAGCCCCCATTGTTCTGTGACCTGTCAGTCATCAGACCGGGAGTCATATTTTATTATGTGTTCATTTTTATCTGAAGTTGTACCCATGGATGTATAAAGAATAGTTCTACTGCTAAGTTATCCTCCGTGGGGACTTCCGGCAACAATCTTGATTCTGATTGGCCAGGAGACTCGAAAAAACATCAGCAAAGATGTTTTATTGAGAAGATGATCACTACGTGACAGAAGTTTTCAGAACCGTTTATGGTCTCCGGTACTTCCAGTCCAACGCCGACTGCTTGCACAGCGTTAGAACATCGGGCCTTCAAAATAAAAGTTTGACTTTTTCTCCCAAAAACGTCCGACGTATTGGGATCATTCTTATTAAACATCCATGTAGTCCGCTGTATAGAGAACTGTAGTTCCCCCACAGCAGCAGACGCATATTCATGACGTCCGCTGGCGCATCATAAACACGTCGGATAGTGAAAGTGCAGTCGATTCTCTAAAGCACCGCAGTCTCTTCTCCTAAGTCCTTTTGAATTCTCCTATCCACTATCCCTTAACCCCGTGACGTTTCACTCAGAGGTCAAGGGATAGACGATGGGGATGGACGATGGACGATAGGAATGGACCTTAGGAATAGACCTTAGGAATAGACCTTAGGAATAGACCTTAGGAATAGACCTTAGGAATAGACCTTAGGAATAGACCTTAGGAATAGACCTTAGGAATAGACCTTAGGAATAGACCTTAGGAATAGACCTTAGGAATAGACCTTAGAAGCTGATTTTTTGACTATTCGACCGCAACCCAAGTCATCCTAACCACTTGTTGCTCCATCGGTGAACTCTTCTTCTCTCCCTCTGTGTAATAGCGTTGTTTGGGAACTCCTGGTGGTGGTCATGAGTACCGCAGCAATGGGTATATACTGCATGGGTGTGGTTTGGTTTTTTATCACCACAAGAAACACATTTCCACTGCAACCACCAAAGTTTTACACCTTCCTGACATGGCATGGGACGATAAGAAAATATAGTTGAGTAGTCTTCATCTCCATAAGAATAAGAATCACAATATCATCCAGAAATTAAAAATAATCAGAATGCTAGGTTTAGTTAAAGTTCACCATTTAAGAATATCCTAAAAGAGAATATGTAATACAAATATCTATGAAGTTAAAGCAATACTAAGCACCTTTTACTACAATATATAAGTATAAGCTGAATTGCAACAAGATAATAATCAAAATGGGCTTATAGCTTAAAAAAGCCTTAAAACAGAATAGAACTTTAAATGTGTTAAAATATATCTTCATTGGATTAAAGATGGGACAAATCTGTTTTTGGTAATATATGAAAAGCTCCTCTATTATCGATCAACGAGTTTGTCATGAACACAGGCAGGAACATACAGCAAGAAAACACACCGATACACCCGGGAGCACAGATGTGGATCATTCAAATTTACACGATAAATAGTTCAAAGCATCACAAGAATAAATAATCAAGCCTTTCAAGAATTTAAAAGTTTGAGGGCAGAAGGGATGGATGATTTTGCAAAGCGGTTAGTGTTCAGAGCAGGTGGAGCATAGCTACGCCCTGATGGCCCTGATGATAATAGATATATTGATAGGGAGCTATGCAGGTCTTTTTACTGCCACGCCTGTGAGGATATACGAAATTATCACATTATTGGAAATCCAACACGATCAACTAATATCATCACAAATCCTGATTTAAAAACACATCGTCCAATCTCACAACGACTTTCATTGAACCATCGCACATAGCTTTCACTTCTACAAACCAGCCACTCCAGTCAGTGCACAGTTTTTGTTATGGTGTGAAACCGCTCCACCCTTCACCGGCATTGTGACTCCTCTCCTGGTTCCCTCCTGCATTCACTCGGGGTGTGTGTGTGTGTGTGTGTGTGTGTGTGTGTGTGTGTGGTGTTTCACTGGTTTATCAACCTCTACTCTCTCCTGGTGTTTGTGTACCGAGAGGAAATGGTCATATTCATTCTTCCTCGTGACATGCATTTTGTCTTGCCCGGTTAAACCATCGAATGATTGAATTTAAAGTCCTCTGGTTTCTTACGCTTCTCTGTACTTCTGTCTTCTTTCAGTGGACCGCATCGTGGGTCTGGATAAAGTCTCTATGGCCGACATGCCCGGTGCCTTCAAGACCCGTAAAGGCATGTTCCGCACGGTCGGCCAGCTGTACAAAGAGCAGCTGTCCAAACTCATGGCCACTCTGAGGAACACCAACCCCAACTTTGTCCGCTGCATCATCCCCAACCACGAGAAGAAGGTACCCGAGGAATACTGACATTTATTCTCCAGAGGAACATTAACCATTCATGGAACTAGGAAACTAAACCAGTGTTTTGAGCAATGGAACTATCAATTAAATGTAGTTGTTGCGCTATAGTTCCATCCCTAAAATAAATAAAAACAAGGAATTCAAAGCACCCTGAAAGTTAAAAAAGTTTGAACGTCCCCCACACTTTCTGTTTTCTAAAGTCCTTGAACACACCCAGAAAGTGTAATGGTGGAGTTTAACCCCCATGGCATCTACGTCTTGAATTAGGGCTGCACGATACATCATGTCGTGACGATATGCGCGATATTCACATCGCAAGACACATTTTGTTAGGACGTGCGATATGAAAGGTAGGGTAGGTAAGAATGGAGAAACCAGCTCGAGTGCGCTAGAATTTGAAAGTACGCCGCCGTCCTTCAGACTTCCTCACAGAGCCCCTCCTCCAACACACACGAACGCGCACATGACCAATGAGGGCACCAGATGGAAGGCTGACAGGCAGGTAGGCCATCCAGTTACTTTAGCCGGCTCAGATGATTGGTCGTGCTTTTTACAGCGCCACGGCTTCCACAGATGAGATGTTTTATGTATTTATTGTCAAAGCACTTCATGTATTCATCGCTATCGGGATGTTAAGAGCATTCCATGGAATATAACAAGTGTTTCTGAAATAAATTACATACCCCACCTTTTAGTAGGCAAATGAACTCAAACACGTCATGTTACAATTATTTTGCTGCTGGCTACAAAAGGAAAACTCGCGCGGCTCTCGTGTCGGGGGTGCTTGAGTGACTGACAGCAAACCACCAATCACAATCAAATCTCCAAAGCGAACGGACCCCGTGATTAAAGGTAAAAACACTGAATGAAGTCGTTTCATGTGTTTCTCCAGGGCAGTTCGGCGCTGCTAACCGAGCTAGCTCAGCTTGTTGCTCTGATAACTTAAGATCCAGACGTCCGTGACTAAAATCCGTCATCATTAAATATAGTTAGAAAAATACCGATTGTATCATTAACGTTCAAGAAAGGATGGTTTGCGGACAAACTGTCTTCTCTTCAATTCCTGTATTTTTTCATATCGCAGGGGGGTGGGGGAAATCGCAATGTCAGTTTTTTCCAATATCGTGCAGCCCCATCTTGAATAATTTATTTTCAACAAATGCTGCCATTGTGTTTAATCCATCGGAGTTTAGTTGCGGTGGAAAGACAACCAGAAATGTGCATAAGGGACCTTTGTAGTTCCTTAAGTTCTTGTGTCTCGTTCCTCTGGTTCCATTCTTGTTGTTGTAGACGTCTCTAAGGCACCGTGTTGAATCGAGATCCTAATCAGCTGTTGTCCCTCTCTCAGGCCGGTAAACTGGAACCTTTTCTGGTTCTGGACCAGCTGAGGTGCAATGGAGTTCTGGAGGGGATCCGTATCTGCAGACAGGGCTTCCCCAACCGCATCGTCTTCCAGGAGTTCAGACAGAGGTAACGGGAGGAGAAATACACACTGATCCTAGTATGGCTTTAGTTATGCATAAATAATAATAACTTGGATTTATATAGCGCCTTTCAGGCGACCCAAGGTCACTTAAAACAGAATACTGCCAGAAAATATACAAAACATATTTTTTTAATGTTGAGCATCAGTTTTCACGTTCTACTTTAAAGCAGATGAGTCTCTTGGCGTAAAGAAGTGGAACTCTTTGCTGAATGATTTAAAGGGCTGTAAGAACATTGTTACATTTAAGAAAATGTATAAAGAAAGCGTAATTAGACAGTATGAAGTTGACTTTTGATTGTGTTCTGGTTGTATGCAACTGTGACTGAAAGAATATTGCTTTTATTTGACTTTTCTATAGTTATTTAATTTTTTCTTAAAGGTCTCCTATCATGCAAAATGCACTTTGTGATGTCTTCTCTACATCAACATGTGTCCCCGGTGTGTCGGGAACTCACGCAGCGTCAGCAAATAAAACCCTCTCTTTTCCTCCGTACCCAAATCTCTAAAAACGGGGAACAACGGAGCTGATCCAGATGTACGCCCGATATGACGTAATATCTGAAATGTGGACCCACGGTCCAATCAGAAACAATGCCCGACTGTTTTGGACGTAATGTGGTCGGTGTTTACATTAGCATCGCTAACACTCAGAGCTAACCTGTGCTGGAGAGCATGTGTGTGAAGAAGCAGGAAGTAGAAAGGAACTCACCTCGTGGTGTAACCGGCAAGAGAGAAAGCCTTTGAGCTCCAGACTGTTTCAGAGCCTTGATAATCCATGATATGGCGTTTCATCACGGCAGCATTTAGTTTAGACGGTAGCTGCCGGGTCCCGCATGAGCTCAGACCCCTCCTTCTTCTTCAAAGCTTTATTCCCCAAATCAGCACTTTTGAAACAGGAAGTGAAATAGAGCGATATGAGGCATGGCTAGAATGATCCGTTTGGTATTTTGAGCAAAACACTTCATAGACATGTTTTTATATATCTGAGACCTGTGCTATTGCCTAAAAATAGCATGATAGGTGACCTTTAAGACAGGGAAGATGAAATAAGATGTTCTTCTCCCTGCTCCTTGTGCTATAAAAAAAACAGTAGAAGTGTACATGTTTTGTTCAACAATAACTGCCATGTGTGGAATAAATAAATAAATGTATATCTACGTGTAAGAAAAAAACTCAAACTACAAATCCAACTTTTTTTTTTTTTTTCTCAGGTATGAAATCCTCACTCCCAACTCCATCCCCAAGGGCTTCATGGATGGAAAGCAGGCCTGTGTGCTCATGGTAAGGAAGCTTCAAATTAACTTAGCTTAGCATTTTTGTCGCAGCCTAAAATCTGTTTATGTATTTATCTCAAGAGGGACCATGCGTACAAATCCATGAATCAAAGAGAAGAGATGAAGTATGCCAGATTTGAGCTAATGGCTAACTTCCATCTGCAGTCCCTAGGTTGCTGACTAGAGTGACACTTAATTTTAAGACCTCTCGTTCCATTTGACTAAATGCCGCCTCCTCTGTCCCTGCAGATCAAGAGCCTGGAGCTGGACCCCAACCTGTACCGGATCGGTCAGAGCAAAGTGTTCTTCAGAGCCGGAGTCCTGGCTCACCTGGAGGAGGAGCGAGACATGAAGATCACCGACATCATCATCAGCTTCCAGGCCTGGTGCCGAGGATACGTGGCCCGCAAGTAAGAAGCCCCGCCTCTCAGAAACGGGATGATGTTTAGTCATTTATCCAGGAGGGACATGCGTGATAGCAACACATGCGTTACTTCCGGGCAAAAAGTACGGCTCCGCCCACTTTTCGGAGAAAACAAAGCCGTCAGTTGAACGGCGGTCGATACAAATTCTGATGTTTTTGCCAATCCGATCAGAAATGTAAGAAAACCGTGGATTTGTGGATCTTCAAGGAGCCCGGTTACGATGACCAGACAGGCAAACGATTACATTAAGCCATTAGAAACCGACGATCGGGCTCGATATGTGGTTACATTAAAATCAGTCGACGATCGAACCAACGCTGTCATCTGAACGGCCATCGAGCCTGAAGCCACAGAGCTCTTCTGTTCCCGTCCTTTCTTCTTAGAGGAAGTCCAGAAACACTGACCTCTGGATCTGTTTTAATGTTTGAGGTGCAATAAACGACACACAGCTTGTTGACACGATACAACTATTATTTCCCGCCTCGCTCATGAGAGTAACAGCTGGAGAAATTACAGCCTCGCCTACTGATTTTAATTTAACCATATATCGAGCCCGATCGTCGATTTCAAATGATTGAATGTAATCGTTTGCCTGTCTGGCCATCGTAACCGGGCTCTTTGAAGATCAGACAATCCACGGTTTGCAAACATTTCTGATCGGATTGGCAAAAACTTCAGAATTTGTATCGACCGCCGTTCAACCAACAGCGTTCTTTCCCCCCAAAAGTGGGCGGGGCCGTACTTTTCGCCCGGAAGTGACGTAGGTGTTACTCTCGTATTGGGTTTCATGGTCGTGGATCTGTTTGAGAATGAAGGGGAAAGCATTGAATAAAAACATCTAGGAAGTTCATGAGAATGTGCAAAAAATGCAATTGAATTTTTTTTTATATGAACATAAGAATTTAAATGTAGCATTTGTGGTAAAAAGATAAAATAAAAGGTAAATAAACATAAGAAGTTAAAATAAGTAGTGGAAAAACAAAATGGATGTATACATAAGAAAGTAATGTAAAATGGGTGATAAAAGATACATGAAAATAGAATAAATATATTTATAATAATATTATAAATATGAATCGTCTGAAGACTTGTGCTGCAGCTCTGCAGCTCTGCTTTTTTTGTGGTCCATTGCATGTTATTATGAAGTGTCTAAATGTGTAATATTGCTTCGCAGGGCTTTCGCCAAGAGACAGCAGCAGCTGACGGCCATGAAGGTGATCCAGAGGAACTGCGCGGCGTATCTGAAGCTCAGGAACTGGCAGTGGTGGAGACTCTTCACCAAGGTGATCCTCCGCCTCCGACACCACCTCAGACAGCTTGCCTGATCGTAGCCAACATCACCTTCTCTACTGCATCTTCACAACCTATCCCTTTTCCTCTCTAACTCCTCTTGATTTCCTCCATCCTGCCCCAGGTGAAGCCTCTGCTGCAGGTGAGCCGGCAGGAGGAGGAGATGTCGGCGAAGGACGACGAGCTGCTGAAGGCGCAGGAGAAGCACCTGTACGCCGAGGTGCAGATCCGCGAGATGGAGGAGAAACAGCACCAGGTACGCTACGTCCGACTTATTTAAAACAAAGGCAGCGTCACTTAATATGTGAGTTTGTTGTCTTATGGTTTATTGCACTCATTGTAAGTCAACGATATCGAAGTGACCAGTGGTGTAGTGGCCGTTGGACGCGGGGGATCGCCGTCCCCCCACTTTCTGGAAGCATGATTTTTATTTTTTATTTTTTTTATTAATAGTCTAATAAATAGAAAATCATTTCCACCGGGTTCTTAGTCATTACAAACCTGGACAAGTCATGGAAATTCAAAAAGATAATTCCAGGCCCTTGAAAAGTTACGGAAAACAATATTTTTCCTAAAGTCATGGAAATGTAACTAAAGTTGCATCAAATATAATTTATATTTGATCTAATCGCCGAAATAGTAATACTATAATGATAATACTTACTGTATGGTAATGAAACGTAAAATGACATTTTGCTGGTGAGAGATTTTAGTTGCTTTAGCGAGTAGAAGCTAGTAAGCCTACTATTTGATTTGTTTTAGATAGGCAAGGCAAGTTTATGTATATAGCACTTTTCAACACAAGGCAATTCAAAGTGCTTTACAAAAAATGAAAGACATTAAGCATTAAAAAAGAAAAGCTAATAAAATAAACATTAAAAGGAAAAATACATGGATAAAAGTTACAGTGCAGTTTAAGATGTGAATAGTTCAATTAAAAGCAGCGACAAAAAGAAAAGTCTTCAGCCTGGATTTGAAAGTAGTCGGAGATCGTATTTTCCTGTTCCATGTTAAAATAAACCATTTTCAGTGGTACCGCTGAGAGAGTAATGTTTTTGGTCATGGAGAATAATTTGTGAAAAAGTGTATGAACCCTGTTGCCAGTGTGCATTTGTTTTTAATGACAAACATAATGGGCCTACATTTCACAGTAATTATAATAAAAACGTAGCTCAAGCATTTAAGCAACTTGATTTGAAGCGTGTGTGTGAGGGGCAGCACCGTGTGTGTGTGTAGGGTGACCAGGTGTCCGGCTTTGTGCACACACTGCCACACAGCATTTTTATTATTTGTCCGGCGTCCCACAAATTGAGGCTGTCCCGCATTTGAGTGACAGTCGTGCAGAAAGGCCGGGTCGGTTCGCTGACGGCCGGCACCGCCCTTTATTATTATATTTTTTAAACGGCATCATGTAAGTTGCGCTGTCGGGCGACACAGAGGTCCATAGTGTGTGTGTGTGTGTGTCCCCGACTATCTTGAAGTCACTTATGAAATGTAATGTATTCGTGTGCTTGCAGCTGGGTGCGGAGAAGATGGCTCTGCAGGAGCAGCTCCAGGCGGAGACGGAGCTCTGCGCCGAGGCCGAGGAGATGAGAGCGCGTCTGGCTGCCAGGAAGCAGGAGCTGGAGGAGATCCTTCATGACCTGGAGGCCCGCGTGGAGGAAGAGGAGGAGCGCGCCGCCCAGCTGTCTGGGGAGAGGAAGAAGATGCAGCAAAACATCGGGGTCAGTTCTTTCTACATACAAGAAGAAATATCGCGTCTTTTTCCGTCTAATTCTGTACATATTCCATCCGTTTTTACGGCACAGAATAAACGGTTATTCAAGACCACTTACAAATGTTCTTATTCCAACACCATTCAAGACGTTTGAGTGAACACAGCTTCAAGTCCTTTTTGATTATCTCTATTAACCCTTATGTCGTGTTCAGGCGACCCGTTTCAAGTTAAAATTATATAATAACTACGGTCTAGTTTGTTTCTATCGGAACAAGGCTTCGTGATGTCCTCCACAACAGCTTTATCAACACTACCAAACTGATTTTGACCATTTTAGCCAAGTCTGAAGGTCTGAGACCCGGCAGCATGTTGTGGGTCACATTCGGCCCAATCAAGATTCATCTTTGACTTTAGACAATGAATATGTGGTGTAATGTGTTTTGGGGCCATAGAATACAATTACAACAGGATTGTGCGGTTATAAATGCATAATAAGTTAGTTATGATGTAGTATACAATATTTGATGATAGTCATTATTTTGGAGTGTTTTGGACTGAGATAAATCACGGGTCAAAATGTACCCGCGATGAACGGTAACGGCTTTGGAACGCAACGCAAGGGTTAAATATTTTTTTTTTGACCATGTCAGAAGAGAAGAGTGAAATGAATCCTTAGCGACTTTGACCATAACTTTAGCAACTCGACTTACAATAACAAACACACCAATGCTTGCGGTTTCCTTGCTAACCTTCCTTCCTTCCCCTCACGTTTCTCCTCACAGGACTTGGAGCAGCAGCTGGACGAGGAGGAAGGAGCCAGGCAGAAGCTTCAGCTGGAGAAGGTCACTCTGGAGTCCAAGATGAAGAAGGTGGAGGAGGACGTCATGTTGCTGGACGACCAGAACACCAAGTTGAACAAGGTCAGAAAGAGTCTTCACATGTTACCCATAAACAGGCTAGCACTAGGAGGCTAGCACTAGGAGGCTAGCACTAGGAGGCTAGCACTAGGAGGCTAGCACTAGGAGGCTAGCACTAGGAGGCTAGCACTAGGAGGCTAGCACTAGGAGGCTAGCACTAGGAGGCTAGCACTAGGAGGCTAGCACTAGGAGGCTAGCACTAGGAGGCTAGCACGCACTAGGAGGCTAGCACTAGGAGGCTGGCTAGCACTAGGAGGCTGGCTAGCACTAGGAGGCTGGCTAGCACTAGGAGGCTGGCTAGCACTAGGAGGCTGGCTAGCACTAGGAGGCTGGCTAGCACTAGGAGCAGTGGGCAGCTAGTGTACAGCGCCCGGGGAGCAATGGGAGCGTGGGGGGAAAGGGGGTGTCCGGTGCCTTGCTCAAGGGCACCACAGCAGGGCAGGAGGTGAACTGGGACCTCCAAGTAGAAGTCCACACCTTATTTTAGGTCTGGTCGGGGACTTGAACCGGCGACCCCACGGCTCACAGTCCAAGCCCCGACTGACTGAGCGGATAGGAATCTGGTAACCGCTTGATGTGACCGCTCGCTGCCAAGTGTTGCATCCTTTCTGAGGATATTGATACGGTTTATTTTGTGAACGCAGGAGAAGAAGTCGCTGGAGGAGAGGATCTCCGAGTACACCACCAACCTGACGGAGGAGGAGGAGAAATCCAAGAGTCTGCAGAAACTCAAGACCAAACACGAGGCCATGATCACAGACCTGGAGGGTGAGAGGAGCAAACCTGACGCG
>NC_047510.2:34741733-34787033 GCF_902827115.2 Pseudochaenichthys georgianus | reverse complement strand
ATTTGGTTACTACGGCTACTGCAGGCACCTGTGCTAGCAGCCCATGATCCACACTATACATCAAATAAATAAATGTTAATTCTGTTTCCCTTAAAAAGAGCCTATAAAAACAGTTAAAGAACCGGATCGATAAGCAGCACTTTGGTTCATGTTCAATCCATAATGGAATATAAAATTAGAGTGGGTTCTTTATGTCTCGTTATTATTAGCAGAGAAAATGTAATGTTTGTTCAACTATATACAATCTCGGTGGGAACCGGGTTAGGGGGGGCTCGAAAACATTTCCACTTACCCAAGGGGGGCCTGACCACTGATTGAGTCGGTAGTATTTTTGGTTATCAATATGACACTGATTAAGTTTGTATAGTATAAATCTCACGTTTCATTATTAATTAATTTGTATTATTGTTTTACACATTTGAAATAAATCAAATCAAGTAAGGTCCATACTCATCCTGTAAGGTGGTGCAGGGATGAAGAAGAAATGCCAACTCGTTTATAATACATGGGATTTTTATAGCGCTTTTCCTAACGCTGAAATACGCTTTACATCAAATCAAATGTTAAAGTCTATGGGATGAGTTCTAACCATGGATGTATAATAAGAACGAAGAATGAAGACAAAATGGCCCAACTTTTGAGAGCGAAATGTCACGAAAGTATTCATATAATCCGTTCTTAGTGTGCATCCATGGGTAAAGGTCAAACTCACGTAGTACTGAACACGTCACATGAACGAGCCGGGCGGCGCGGTCCCATGGGTTAGATGCGCGTTCATAACTCAGAATAACGTTATTAGCACATTTTACAACTTGAGGACCGAACGCTACACAAACATTCATACTGGGTAGTTTATTTAGTTAAAATAAATTATCCAAAGATTTACAGACGTCTCTTTCCCAATGTTAGTCAATGGGGAAAAATCTTTCCGAGCCCAGCGACTGATACGGAAGTGTAGTACCGCCGTTTGGCCACAACCAATATTTTCCTCAGAGTCCGGCGCACTTCCTGCGGGCTGGGTTCTAATTCCTGCCCCACTTCACTCCAAAAGTGTCAATACAGTTTCAGACTTCCTGCATCATCTTTCCCCTCCTTTTATAACCTTTAATTTTCGTTCTTTTTTTGCATCGGTCAGACCGCCTGCGCAGGGAGGAGAAATCGCGCCAGGAGCTGGAGAAGAACAGACGCAAGCTGGACGGCGACTTCAACGAGGTCCACGACCAGATCTCCGAGCTGCAGGCTCAGATCGCCGAGCTGCGCGCTCAGCTGGCCAAGAAGGAGGAGGAGCTCCAGGCGGCTCTGGCCAGGTCTGTGGGAGACTTGATATTCAATATTCATTCATTTTAAACTTTGAATGTATTTTGACTTTATATTCATAGTTGTTTTTATTAGCAGTATCACCAGAAATCAGAATTCCTTTATTCGTCCCACTTAGGGGAAATGTACGTTACAGCAAAGTAACATGGAGACGAAAAAAACAAACAAGTAGACATTAGAAGTACACATTCAGGAAGGTAAGTATTTATAAAATAAATGTAACATTGTAATTAAGTGTTATATAAGAGTAAAATGCTATTGCAGATAGTTGCATAAAGATTCTGGTCACAATCAGTAAACATTGTTCAAATCAGTATTGCATGTTATTGTAATGAAATTAATCGGAATCAGAAACGGGTCGTGATGTTACGGTCGCGAACGAACCGATTCTTTTGAACGGCTCTTTGGTACGAACGAGGGGAACCGAGTCGTTCTTGTTATCGTTCAATCGTTAGTCCGCACTCGCTGCCTGCCAAAATCCACTCCTTTTAAAAAGCTTGATTTTGTTCCCCAAACGTATTCTGTGAAGACCCGCCCTACTCTGAGTGGTAGGTTTCCGCACGAGGAGTGAGATGTGCTGGGTCTTAACGGAATACGCGAGAGAGAAGTCATAGCGAGTGGGACAGGTAGACCACGTGTTTTTCGGATTTGGATGCACTTCAAGCAAAACCCAGGCGGTGATAAAGCGCACCATTTGGAAAGGCAACATATCCTTTAAAGCAGGGACAACTAATAATCTCCATCTCCACTGAAAAACACAGTATCTAATATTAAGAGTTGCGTGAATTTCATTCAAGGCAACTTTACTTACTTGACGCATACAGAGGGTAAATTCAAAGTACATTCACTGACATGGATATGGCGCCACCTTGTGTCGTGTTTACAATGCAGATTATTGACATCTGGCAATACAGTCGATCATTATCCTGGTGATTATTTCGCAGATAAACCTAGTAACTCCGCCCCTTTTGAACGGCTCTTTGAAAGGAACGGAGCCATGAGTTCCGGCTCCCTTCAAAGAGCCGTAACTCCCATCACGAGTAAACATTGTTCACATCAGTATTGCATGTTACTGAAATGGGTCAAACGGGTTTATTACCAGGTAGGTTGACACGAGGAATGTGACTTGGTGTCGTGGTGCATACGTAAAAACAAAAATTAAAAACGCAGAACTAGAAAAATATTCCAAATATAACAGTATTTATATAGAAATGGAATAAAAAACCGCAGTAATAAAACAATGTGTTTGTTTTTCAATAACAAATGTCTTTCTTTAAGAAGAAAAAGTTAATAATATTAATAATTTTGTTTTTGGGAGAAGGGGTGGGATTAAATTGGTGTACACTTCATCCCACCCCTTCTCGGATGTGTAATTAAGTAGATCATTTATATATCATTTAGAGCAGTGGTTCCCAACCTGGGGGGCGCGCCCTCTAGGGTGGCAGCTCTATTGCGCAAACATTTTTAACACAACCGGCAGTTAAAAGAAAGATGACGAGCCCAGTGACAATTTACAAAGCTCGATGTGGTCAATGCTCGTTTGACATAAGTATTTTCGCGGAAACATGAGCAATGTGTCCACGAGCTGGCCAAAAGGCATCGCGTTCATACGGAGAAATGCACCGTTTTCAACTTCGTTAACTCGGAGTTCTGTTGCCCCAATTACGTGTAAGGTGGGAGAAGTACTCGCATCAAGCACTTCAGTAAAAGTAGTATACTGCAGGGTAGCTTGCGGATTGAAATGGAATAAAATATGGAATAAAAAAACGGCAGTAATAAAAAAACAGATATTTGCGCCTTTCACTCATTGTGCTCTGCCCTCCTCTTCCTCCCTCAGGATCGAGGAGGAGGCGGCTCAGAAGAACCTGGCCCAGAAGAAGATCCGAGAGATGGAGGCTCAGCTGTCGGAGCTGCAGGAGGATCTGGATCTGGAGAGGCAGGCTCGCACCAAGGCGGAGAAACACCGCAGAGACCTGGGGGAGGAGCTGGAGGCGCTGAAGACGGAGCTGGAGGACACGCTGGACACCACGGCCGCCCAGCAGGAGCTCAGGTACCGCACACTGATGAGTACAGCTTTCACATATACAGAACAGCAGCTGACATGTTTAACTATTATTATACGAAACCACAAAGAAGGGAAGATTTGTATTGTAAGATACCTTTCGCTTTTTTTAAGTAGTTTCAATGTTTTACAAAAATACAGTGGAAGTATATTGTTCGTAAAATGATCTGCTTTTGCTGACTCAAACTTAACGAACTAGGCCACTGCCTATGTGACCTGCTCCATCGAAATCAGTCGCATTGACCCAAAGCTGGAAAGAGGAGACTCCTAGCTTTCTAATGATATCAGGATGGTTGTTGTTCTCCAAATATTAAGCGAAATATGTCACATTATATAATGACTGTCATCGTTTTGAGAGAAAGGCCTTCAAAGTTTCCGCTTCTCTGGAATCCATCGATCTGATTGGTTGTTAGCAAATGATCAAAATACTACGGAGGGAAGATATTTTGGTTTGGATTACTGGTCTGGGGGAAGCTCGCGCGCGTGTGCGTGGTTTCCCGGGGAAAACCCTCAGGAGAAACACCGGCTGTTGTTCTGCCTGCTGTGACGTGAAGTTACTCCGTTCTCCGCTTGTAATTATGCCGAAGCTTCAAAGTTGTATTTATCATCTGAATTTGCCAAAACAAGTTTAATATTCTGAAAGCCAAGACTTTGTTTATCGTGTTATCGATGATCACTATACTCTTACATTCATAATGTCAGCCGGGGGGAGGGGGGGGGGCCCCGTCATCTTCCCTTTACAAGCTTCAAACATGTATTTATTTACCGTTTGATTTTGGAAATATTTTCAAAAGTTTCATATGCTGTCTCTACCGGCTCTAACGCAACGGGCCCTTATGAGCCCGTTATGCTTCTTGAGATGAACCCCCGTTTCCCCTCAGGTCGAAGCGTGAGACCGAGGTGACTCATCTGAAAAGGACTCTGGACGATGAGGCCAAAGTCCACGAGCAGCAGCTGGGGGAGGTGAGGCAGAAACACAGCCAGGCCTTCGACGAGCTCAACGAGCAGCTGGAGCAAGCCAAGAGGGTAAGACACGTTCAGAACACTTTATTCAATTACCTGCGGCAGAGAGTGTCCAAACCTTTAAGAGTGCGTTGAAGACGTCCATTTTTAACAAAGCCTTCAGTTAGAGCTGGCATTTGATGGTATTCATTTAATATATGCAACAATATAAAACCCCACAAAACTAAGTGAACATATAGGTACAACAGGAATACAAATAAAAAGATAATGGTAGTAAAAATGCCATCATTCTAGTAAAGGTTAAACGATTACAGAATAATAAAACACTCCTCCCTGTCCCCCGCAGAACAAAGTGTCGATGGAGAAGGCGAAGCAGGCCCTGGAGTCGGAGAGGAACGAGCTGGCCATCGAGATGCAGACTCTGATGCAGGGGAAGGGCGACTCTGAGCACCGCAGGAAGAAGGCCGAGGGATCGGTCCAGGAGCTGCAGCTCAAGTTCTCCGAGAGCGAGAGGCAGAGGCTGGAGCAGGCCGAGAAGCTGGCCAAAGCTCAGGTACGAAGATTCAAGATGCAACGCTTTGTTGTCATTAGTGTTGGAAACATCTCCCTGGTCCCCGGCTTGAGCCTCAATGTCAGGATCCATGTATGTGCTGGAAGTAGCCTTCACACACAGAGCATTACTACTGCTACTCCTACTACTACTGCTACTACTACTACTACTACTGCTACTACTACCGCTACTGCTACTACTACCGCTGCTACTACTACTGCTACTACTACTGCTACTGCTGCTACTACTACTGCTACTGCTACTGCTACTACTACTACTACTACTACTACTATTACTACTACTACTGCTACTGCTACTACTACTGCTACTACTACTACTGCTATTACTACTACTGCTATTACTACTACTGCTACTACTACTACTACTACTCCTAATAATACCACTACTACTGTTAGAAAAATCTCCCTCGTCCCCGGCTTGAGCTTGAACCTCAGGATCCATGTATCTGTGATCCTCTCCAGAATGGAAGGAGTCATCACATACAGAGCATCAACTAGTTCCTGAGCAGTGTCCTTCACACGCTGATATCCAAGAGAGGGAGTTACACAGTCACAAGATGGAGGAGTAGAAAGCAGCATTCAATGTTTACTTCAGATTAGCTCCACGTCAGAAATGAGCATGCTTGATGTCTCTCTCCATAGAGGCTGAGTCATCATGTTCATCACATAGCTATCACCTGCCTCAAACAGTCCTGATGCTCTCCCAGGTCATCACACATCCTGTCATGTTCACAGCTACAGCTGATACCTTTGTTAGCATGCTACTCATGTTGGAAGAGGACACTCTGTTTCACAACGGCTACAGTGTAGAAATGTCACGGGCTCTTCCAACAGTGCAACATATATATAGGACATAGACCAAATAAAACGGATCCAATAGTGAAAGTAAATACAAATAAAATAGAAATAGTGCAAGAAGGGTCTATATACAAGTAAATGGAATATGATATATTAGACACATAATTTGTAAGTTGCAAACCGATGAATGTTAACGCCTTCGATACGAGTCTTAAACAGGAAGTGAGTCTCAGCACTTCTGGGGTCAGGGGTAATTATTTTCTGTCCTGTGTTTCCAGGTTGAACTGGAGAGTGTGAGCATGCTGCTGGGCGATGTGGAGGGGAAGTCCATCAAGGCCACTAAAGACTGCTCTGTTGTGGAGTCCCAGCTGCAGGACGTTCAGGTACACACACACACACACACACACACACACACACACACAATGCTTATACTCTAGCCGTTGGGCGACGAGGCTACCGTGGTCTTAAGATAAATCAAACGGTCCTTTCCTTCAGATGCTTTTAACAAAATGACCGTAGATCCAAACACAATTTATTCTTTGTGTATTTATACATCGTTTCGTTCCAAGCACAAACTTCTATCTTCGTCTCTTAAGGCGAGACACGGCAGGCGAAAACATCGTTTTTCATGCACTGGTCAATTTTGTGCCATTTTGATTCCATAACATGTTTTCTTTCAGGCTTTTGGAAGGGAAACGTACAAAATACACATTCAAGTGTTTATTTTACTATAGTTTGTCTATTTGCGTCTGTAGATTTCTCCTAAATTCACCAAAAGTTAGCATTCTAACGTGACATAAAGTACCGCGACCGCTGTGTGCACCATGGCAACAGAGGTATCGTTGTAAAGCTCCGTCTCTCCTGCACAATCTCATCGGATCTAAATATGGTCATTTCCTTTGTATCAGCAACCAATCGTGAAAGCACAAAAGGGTCTTAAACCAAGAAACGACATCTCATTGGCTGGTGTCAATTTCTGACAACGTGATTCGTTCAGATGCGTCACGTGGTGTGCAAAAACACTTCCTGGTTAGCTTTCCGCTAGAAATTGAAATCTCAAAATGGCAAAAGAACGGCGAACAAAAACGTTCAGAGAAGACGACAACAATTGTCACATTTGCACGAAGCAAGGTTATACAAAAAACAAATGACCCCGAACATGAAATACCTTCACGGAGTGCGTCGATTTAAGGAGTGATAAAAAGAGATATCCAAAATCCCTTCTGTAAAAACTTTGGATTCTAATATGACTACAAAATGAAACAAGAACTTTGAACCTGGCTTTATCCAATATTTGCATATTAAAACATGCTATTTCAGAAAACTTGTAATACAAAAAACAATTGTCTTAATGTAAATAATTAACTGGAGAGATTTCTAGCTGATAGCATTAAGTTAAAACACCTTTTTATAAAGTTAGAACTTTACAGTAAGTTGATCCCAGTTGATTTTCAACGCACACACTTTCCACCTTTCAGCAGGTAAATAAAAAAACAGACTTTGTTTCAAACTCGTTATTATGCACACTGAAGCTCAATCGTCTTACGGCCCGGACACACCAAGCTGACACCAAAGAACTGACACAGACGGCTACGTCTCGGCCATGTGTCGCACTGGAACACACCGCAAAGACTTCAGCCGACGGCCAAGAAGCACGTACGAACTGTGCATGCGTGAGTGGCAATAACTCTCCTTACGGGCGGCGGTAGCGTGTATTCGTCATTCAAAAGAGGCAACAACTGGAAGACAGACTGCGTGATAACCGAGAGAAGAAGAACAGACTGCGTGATATAAACAATCAACAAATGGCGTGTGCGTTCCATTTTCACTCTACAGCGAGAAGCTCACGGGGCTTTCCCGAACCTGAGTCGAGAGCTGGAATTAAATGAAGTCTCACATTTGCCTTCTTAATGTTTGTTTGGGTCCCTCACTACCGTTTCGCTTCTCATGCACTGAGTCGCTACCTGAGTAGGGCGTGTCGACGCTCACCGTCGGCCTGACGCCCACCGACGGCCAAAATCGTCTTGGTGTGTCCGGGCCTCAACATAACGAGACGTTTGAGTGTTTGGGAGGTCATTCCTTCCCTTCTTAAGACGTGTCCGGGGATTCATGTATTTTTAGATGTGAAAATCTCTGCTGCTGCTTCATATAATTCTTCTTCCCGTGCCCTCGTGTCCAACAGGAGCTGCTCACGGAGGAGACGCGTCAGAAACTGTCTCACAGCACCCGGCTGCGTCAGCTGGAGGACGAGCAGAACAACCTGAAGGAGCAGCTGGAGGAGGAGGAGGAGGCCAAGAGGAACGTGGAGAAGCAGCTGATGACCGTCCAGGCTCAGGTGAGAAGAGACCTCCTCCTCTCTCCTTGACTCCTCTCTCCTTGACTCCTCTCTCCTTGACTCCTCTCTCCTTGACTCCTCTCTCATTGACTCCTCTCTCATTGACTCCTCCCCCTCTCTCATGGACTCCTCCCCCTCTCTCATGGACTCCTCCCCCTCTCTCATGGACTCCTCCCCCTCTCTCATGGACTCCTCCCCCTCTCTCATGGACTCCTCCCCCTCTCTCATGGACTCCTCCCTCATTGACTCCTCCCTCATTGACTCCTCTCTCCTTGACTCCTCTCTCCTTGACTCCTCCACCTCTCTCTTTCCTCCACCTCTTTCCACCTCTCGCCTTGACTCCTCCTCCTCTCGCCTTGACTCCTCCTCCTCTCGCCTTGACTCCTCCTCCTCTCGCCTTGACTCCTCCTCCTCTCGCCTTGACTCCTCCTCCTCTCGCCTTGACTCCTCCTCCTCTCGCCTTGACTCCTCCTCCTCTCGCCTTGACTCCTCCCCCTCTCGCCTTGACTCCTCCCCCTCTCGTCTTGACTCCTCCCCCTCTCGTCTTGACTCCTCCTCCTCTCTCCTTGACTCTTCCTCCTCTCTCCTTGACTCCTCTCTCCTTGACTCCACCTCTCTTCTTGACTCCTCCACCTCTCTCCTTGACTCCTCCTCTCTCCTTGACTCCTCCACCTCTCTCCTTGACTCCTCTCTCCTTGACTCCTCTCTCCTTGACTCCTCCACCTCTCTTCTTGACTCCTCCTCCTCTCTCCTTGACTCCTCCTCCTCTCTCCTTGACTCCTCCTCCTCTCTCCTTGACTCCTCCACCTCTCTCCTTGACTCCTCTCTCCTTGACTCCTTCACCTCTCTCCTTGACTCCTCCTCTGTCCTTGACTCCTCCACCTCTCTCCTTGACTCCTCTCTCCTTGACTCCCCCACCTCTCTCCTTGACTCCTCTTCCTCTCTCCTTGCAGCTCCTGGAGATGAAGAAGAGGGTGGAGACGGACGCTGGGTCTCTGGAGACGGCGGAGGAGGCGAAGAAGAGATACCAGAGAGACCTGGAGGCTTCCAACCAGCGCATGGAGGAGAAGTGCGCCGCCTTCGAGAAGCTCGACAAAACCAAGACTCGCGTTCAGCAGGAGCTCGACGACCTGCTGGTGGACCAGGACCACCTGCGGCAGATCGTCTCCAACCTGGAGAAGAAGCAGAAGAAGTTTGACCAGGTACGAAGACGGAACATTTGATACACTTATAGTAAACCAGGGGGGTCTTTTTTCTCAGACGGCCAAATACAGAAACATATACGAAGTGCTGGGCCGCTCAGGTATACTGCCTTAACCAGCTGTTTCTTGCAAGATGTGGGGCAACATTTTAGAATAAGCTCCGCCGCTGTCCTCTTTACTTCCTGTATGCCGTGTTAAAGGCATACAAAAAGGCATTTTAGAATAAGCTCCGCCTCTGTCCTCTTTACTTCCTGTATGCCTGTTAAAGGCATACAAAAAGGCATTTTAGAATAAGCTCCGCCTCTGTCCTCTTTACTTCCTGTATGCCGTGTTAAAGGCATACAAAAAGGCATTTTAGAATAAGCTCCGCCTCTGTCCTCTTTACTTCCTGTATGCCGTGTTAAAGGCATACAAAAAGGCATGTTGTTTTGTAATATATTTTGTATTGACATTTGGCAGCAAACCATTACACGGTATTTTTTAGATATAGTAATGGTACATCTTAAGTTTGTCTGTCCGAACTGCCTTGAATAAAAACGGTAAAAAGTACGAGCATTATGGAGTGATCAGGACTTCACAGTAAAATCATGTTTGTAAAAATCAAATCTGGCCTTTGAGGTTTTACGAAGTCCAAAAAGGCATGCTAGACATTTTAGAATGAGCTCTGACCGTGTCCTCTTGCCTTCCTGTAGATGCTGGCTGAGGAGAAGAACATCTCTGCTCGTTACGCAGAGGAGCGAGACAAAGCTGAAGCCGAGGCCCGAGAGAAGGAGACCCGTGCTCTGGCTCTGACCCGAGAGCTGGACACTCTGATGGACGTCAAGGAGGAAACGGACCGCAACAACAAGCTGCTGCGCGCCGAGATGGAGGACCTCGTCTCCTCCAAGGACGACGTCGGCAAGAGCGTGAGTGTCAAGACTCAAGGCTTTTATCGTCATGTGTGCAGAGCTACAGTGTAGATATGAACATTGGGGGAGAGAGTAAACAACATATTTGGGGAGATGGACTAAACAGCTGGGCACCCTGAATCACTTGCGTCTGACCCTTAATGGCCTCGAAGCCAGCGTTCCCGCCGCCGTAAACCATTCCGTGACCGAGAGTTGAACTGGTTTATCAAGATAGCTGGAGCCTCCCATTCCTTAAGAGAGATAACGGAGCCAGGGTAGGTCGTAAATGTCAACACACAGAAAAGGTTAAATATCTAGTGAGTAAAGACAGAAATATTCCCTCACAATTTATATTTGATCGCCGAAATAGTAATACTATAATGATGATAAATATCGTATAGTAATGAAACGTAAAATGGCTTTTAACTGTCGAGGTGTTTTGCTGGTGATGGATTTTAGCTGTTTTAGCGAGTAGAAGCCAGTAAGCCTATTGGATTTGTTTTAGATAGGATCAACATGTTTATATGCAGACCTTATTTTCCTGTTCCATGTTAAAATAAACTATTTTCAGTGGTACGCTGAGAGTAATGTTTTTGGTCATGGAAGATTAGGTAAAGGTCATGGAGAGGTCATTGGTGAAAAAGTGTATGAACCCTGGATAGCCGTTATTTTTATATATTTGTTTCTATATTCTGGATTGTGGGAAAGGGTCTTTCGATCTCTCAGTCTGTACACACATTGAAAGATTGACAATAAAGTTGACTTTGATAGTTTTCTTCAAATAGTTTTCCATCTGTGTTTTTAATCTTTGCAACACGACACCAAGTCAATTCCTCGTATGTGTTAACCTACCTGGTAATCAACCCGTTTCTGATTCCGCCTCTTCCTCAGGTGCACGAGCTGGAGAAGGCGAAGCGTGCGATGGACCAGCAGCTGGAGGAGATGAGGACGCAGCTGGAGGAGCTGGAGGACGAGTTGCAGGGAACCGAGGACGCGAAGCTGCGCCTGGAAGTCAACATGCAGGCCATGAAGGCTCAGTACGAGAGGGACCTGTCCGGGAAGGACGAGATGGGCGAGGAGAAGAAGAGGGCGCTCGTCAAACAGGTCGGTTATAGGATCAAAACATGTGAAGGATATTATTTATTTTGTATTTTATAGACTTTAATTTTTTTTTTTTTCCATTGAATTTTATTTTATAGACTTATTATTTAATAAGTGTGTGTATAAAAAGATATATATATATTTTTATATATTTACTGTAGACTTAAAAATATATATAATTTATTTAGTATTTAATAACTTTATTTTACTTTTAAATGTTTTTATTGAATTTTATTTTATAGACTTATTATTTAATAAATGTGTGTGTATAAAAAAAAAATATATATATATACTGTAGACTTAAAAAAAAATATATAATTTATTTTGTATTTTATAGACTTATTTTTTAATACATGTAAATATATATATATATTTACTGTAGACTTAAAAATATATATAATTTATTTAGTATTTAATAACTTTATTTTATTTTTTAATGTTTTTATTGAGTTTTATTTATTTTTTATTTGATAGACTTTTTATTTTTATTCATGTTTTTATATTTTTGTTGTCTATAAAGTTTAGTATTTTTCTGGCCACCAGTGCCTTTTTTTTATATAAGACTTACTTATTGAAAGTATTATATTTCTTTACAACAAACATAAGTAACACTTGCCCATAACGACAAGCAGAGAGGAACGAATATACTTATAAAAACTAGGTATTTACATATTTTTGTATCCGGTATTGTGGGAAACGGTATTTCGATCTCTCCGTCTGTACACACAAACTGAAAGATTGACAGTAAACTCCATTTAATCTAAATCTTCAAAGTGCACGTCACAGTTTCTTGTTCGTTGCGAATGGCTGACCTCCGTCCCTCCTTCAGGTGCGTGAGATGGAGATGGAGCTGGAGGACGAGAGGAAACAGCGCTCTGCAGCCGTGGCCTCCAGGAAGAAGCTGGAGCTGGACCTGAAGGAGCTGGAGGCCGGCATCGACATGGCCAACAAGAACCGAGACGAAGCCCTGAAGCAGCTGAAGAAACTGCAGGTGAGCCGCTCGTCTCAGTTAAATAGGAACTATGAATCACAGCCGTGTGATACGTTATATAGACAACAGTGAAATGGTACTTCAGTTAGTCTTAGAAACATAGTCATAGTATTTAGATTCAAAGGTTTCAATGTCATCTGCACCAAGCTACAGAGTAGAAAAGGCAATGGAAGTCTTCTGACCCGAACTCCTCCAACAACGTATATAATAAAATACGATTAAAAAAAAATAGTGCAAATGACTAACGTAATGGCGACTCTCGGTTGAACTCCTCTTGTGTCCTCAGGCCCAGATGAAGGATCTGATCCGGGAGCTGGAGGACACTCGCATGTCCCGAGAGGAGATCCTGGCTCTGAGCAAAGAGACGGAGAAGAAGCTGAAGGGCATGGAGGCCGAGATGCTGCAGATGCAGGAGGTCAGTGCCTACGCCTCACCCATCCTCCTCCCTGTCTTCTTTGATGCAAACTGAACGTTGTTTCTCGTCTCCTTCCTCCCCTTCAGGAGCTGGCGGCTGCAGAGAGAGTGAAGAGGCAGGCGCAGCAGGAGAGAGACGAGCTGCAGGACGAGATCAACAGCCAGGCCAGCAAGAAGTAAGACCTTTACCGCACACGCACGATCCTTTACTCAAGTAGAAGTACAGATACTCGTGTTTAAAAATACTCTGGTAGAAGTACTGACTAAACTTCTTTACTCAAGTAAAAGTAAAGAGGCTTTGAAATGTACTTCAGTAAAAAGTACCCATAACTAGCAGCTGTTTTAAATAGTACCTGACCTCCCTTTATATTAATTCGTGTAAGAAGTAGAAAGTACAGGTATTTGAGTTCAACATGTAAGAAGTAGAAAGTACAGGTATTTGAGTTCAACATGTGAGAAGTAGAAAGTACAGGTATATGGGTTCAACATGTAAGAAGTAGAAAGTACAGGTATTTGTGTTCAACATGTAAGAAGTAGAAAGTACAGGTATTTGTGTTCAACATGTAAGAAGTAGAAAGTACAGGTATTTGTGTTCAACATGTAAGAAGTAGAAAGTACAGGTATTTGTGTTCAACATGTAAGAAGTAGAAAGTACAGGTATTTGGGTTCAACATGTAAGAAGTAGAAAGTACAGGTATTTGTGTTCAACATGTAAGAAGTAGAAAGTACAGGTATTTGGGTTCAACATGTAAGAAGTAGAAATTACAGGTATTTGTGTAGAAAGTGTAATCCACTTTAGTCTCTGGAAATGTAGGAAGAAATATATGAAACAAAGAGTGAGACCTCGGTAAAACAAAGTCACTTGTCTTCGTATTGAATGTGTCCACCTTTCTTGTGCAACACCTTTGACCGACGAGCTTCTCTCCCCTCAGTGCTCAGGTGGTGGAGGAGAGGCGGCGCCTTGAGGCTCGTATCGCTCAGCTGGAGGAGGAGCTGGAGGAGGAGCAGTGCAACATCGAGCTGACCAACGACCGGCTGAAGAAGGCCGTGCTGCAGGTCTGTGGACAAACACAAGATACACTATATCACGCACTCTCACATGCACTCTCACATGCGCTCTCACTCACTCTCGCGCACTCTCTCACAAATTGAATTCCCCCAAAGTGTTAACAGTTTCAGCTCCTTCTGTGTATTGTTCAGTGAGGTGGCCCGTCTGACTCGTGTTTCCTCTGTTTCCAGTCCGACCAGATGAACGTGGAGCTGGCGTCTGAGCGCAGCACCTGTCAGCGGGTGGAGGGCGCTCGCTGTCAGCTGGAGCGTCAGAACAAGGAGCTGAAGCTGAAGCTGCAGGAGCTCGAGGGGACCGTCAAGTCCAAGTACAAAGCCAACATGGCCGCCCTGGAGGCCAAGGTGGTGCAGCTGGAGGAGCAGCTGGACATGGAGACCAGGTAACAGTCTCACCATTTCATCCGCTTTATATACACGCTAATAATAGAGGAGATGTGTTGGGATACCTTTGTTAGCATGTTGCTCTCATGTTGGAAGAGGACATTCAGTGTTTCCTGAATACTAATGAAAGCCTCGTGGATATGAGTTCTTAAAGAAGACATTAGTGAATTGGGGTGAAGTGTCTTGCCCAGGGACACAACAACATGCAGCGGGACTCGAACTTGCTATCCCCGGCTTCAAAGTCCAGCACACTATCCACTGAGCACTTTCACTTAAAGAAAGTTGCATCATCTCAAAGTCTCACACAAACAGCCGTGTTCGTAGAGGGTTCTGATATTGCAGTGTTTCTCTCCAGTGCGTGACGTTGTGTTTCTGCCCTCAGAGAGCGACAGGGAGCCACTAAGCTGGTGAGACGCACCGAGAAGAAACTGAAGGAGGTGATCCTGACGGTGGACGACGAGAGACGCAACACGGAGCAGTACAAGGACCAGGTCAGAGCTCCATCATATATCATTTAGAGCACATGTGGCAAACTCGAGGCCCGGGGGCCAAATCAGGCCCATGGTGGATTTAATTTCGGCCCGCAGGATCATTTCTAATTGCTAGCTAGCTGTTGTTGGCCTGTGGAGAAATGTACTCATAAGAGCTGCAGATAGAGCCATGAGAAATGAATGCACCTGATTATTTAATGTTTAATGTTTTATAGGCAATAATTTAAGCTTTGTTAGTTCCAGGTTTAATATGTGCAATAAGTTCATTTCAATAAGTTCTGCAAGAAACATTGGACCAGTCCGGCCCTCGACTAGCACCCATTTTTTTATTTTTGGCCCACCGTGTGTTTGAGTCTGACCCCCCTGCTTTAAATCATATATATAGAATGTAGACCCTACATTTGTTGTATACATGTTTCTACTAGCCTCTTGTGCTAGACTGGAATCGACACATATTTGTTGTGAGCCCGTTTTGGTCCTGGACTGATTGCTGTGAACATATTCAGTCATGTATTGCCTCTGGTGACCGTTTTGTTTTAATGTGTTAACGTCTTAATATTAAGTATTACTTTACTGTGTCTCTCTGCAGGTGGACAAGCTGAACTCCCGCATGAAGCAGCTGAAGCGCCAGCTGGAGGAGGCGGAGGAGGAGGCTCAGAGGGCCAACGCCAACCGGAGGAAACTGCAGCGAGAGCTGGAGGATGCCACGGAGTCAACGGAATCCATGACCCGAGAGGTCTCCACCCTGAAGAACAAACTCAGGTGAGAGACAACACCCCGACATTTGGATTTATTTATTTTAAATAAAGAACACGAGCCCTCGAGTCCAGCATGTACATGTGCCAGATTTAGAGATGGAGGCTCATTTTCATCTGCAGTCCCTGGCAGGTTGATGGCATTAAAAGAAAACGTACATGAGCAGGATTTAAATATATATAAGCACAATTGACGATTGCAACCAGGGACGTGGGAAGGGGGGGTGCTGAGGGGGCTGCAGCACCCCCATCTGTTGGCGGAGAGTTGTAACTGCAACGCCAAAAAGTTCACTAAACAAATCAATACAAAAGTTTTATTTTGAGTCAGCATTTTAGTAGAAAAGTGATAATGCGGTGTGCTTCTTCTGACGCTCTGCTGTAGAAAGGAAGCTCGTCAGTGCAGACGAGATCAGGGATGGGAGTTTTATGAAAGCAGGGTTTAATGGCGAAAGGCAGGGGAAACATTTAGGCAGCATTAAAACGAACACCGATGAAAGCACTGCTCTCACTAGCTGTTGCTAAATGACTGCATTTAATATGACGTTATTATACAGGGCCGCCCTACACGCACTGTAAGCGCGCCTGAGTTTCGCCGCTGCAAGGCTCCACCCCCTCCCCCCCAACTCTGACTGACTTCCCGCCTCCCTGATTGCAACACATATAAAGCAGATATGCCCACTTGTATACAACCCAACATCCAGACACAAAAGCACACACTCTGGTTATAATTCTGACTTTAATCTCAGTGTCCATATATTCCTAATAAAACAAAAGGTAAAAGAACAGATAAATAATAGAGTAGATAAAGACGTGTGCTTCTGGTAGCGCCTGCATTAATGGTCTTCCAGCATCTGTTAGCAGCTGTAATCTTGCTGTAATCTTGTTGTAATTGTCTCCATTGTATCTCATGTTTTTACCTCTCGCTGAGGCATTTGAGTTTTAATTCTTAATTATTATTTTTTTCTTCTCTCCGTTCCAGACGTGGCGAACTCCCGTTCACCGTGCGCCGCACCGTGCCTCGCACCGGCATCGAGAGCGACGAGGAGAGCGAGACCAAGAGCGAGACCCCCGAGTCCCCCAAGCCTTAAAAACCCCCCAGTCATCATTAAAAACACCCGCATCATAAAATACAAAAACACACACTAACACACACACTTCTGAACGGAGAGGAACACAAAACTAGAGAAACCGATTTCCTCCTAGTCCTGTGACAATCTATGCATTCTTAACACACGGTAAACTCGGGACAATCACCATGCTGACACACACACACACGTTATTTTTGGGCCAAATGTTTTCGTTCGCTTCATGTTTCGTTCTCTAGGGGGAAAAAAAAAGAAGGATATTTTTGTAAGGAAACATTCCAATGATGGTAGTCCTGATCAGGATCTATTTTTCTAATTGAAGAAGGAAGGAAGTACACGTTAATGAAGCGCGATCTACTGGAAGGGGACCAAAGTAATATCTCGATCTATCGAAAATGAATTTTATGCAGAAGTTTTTATAATGGTTAAGAATGGAAGTGCTTATTATGCTCTCGCTTCAGATTATAATGAAGGTTTATACGCGGAATGTATCCTATCGACTTAGCGTGGCGGTAGATTTGATCAACGTTATTTCTGTGAACACTAAATGTATCGGTGAAAACCCAATAAATGAAATTAAGAGAAATGTATACAAATATGAAATTAATCTGCTTCTATAGAAACAAAATCCACAAATAAAAAATACATGAAATGGATTCTGAAATGTGGAATAAATACGTAAAGAATATTTGAATTTAAATTTGCAATTTCTTTCGATTTAACAAATATTTTTAAGCCTTTTTTGGAAGGTTTCACTTTTACAAATTCCCCATTTACACATCTGTTCACACGAAGTAAAGTACGATAATCTACCTCCTTGATTTAGCTGCAGTTAGTACTCGTGACTACGCTTATGGGCTTAAAAATGTAACGCATATTTCTTGCGGAAACTTAAAAATCAGAGGCCGATTTCAAGTAAAAAAAAATACGGAAGGCGTTTTGATTGTGCTGAATTCTCTTAATTTTTGCACTGAGAAAAAAAAAAGCCTTGACATTAAAAAAAACCACTGCGTTAAGTTTTAAAAAGACTCATGGTAGTGAGTGCACACACGCACACTAAGGCCTTAAATGCAGCCGCTGCATTCTGGGTAGGGATTTCTCATTTTCTGGACATGCATTGATTTTTACATTTCTCTCCATCAGTGTTGTTTATGTTGAAGGTAAAGGGGGTGGTGGGGAAGTCTTATTACTCGCACCGTGTCCTCGGAGCTCGGTTGCCGGGTAGATTTCGGAAGTTAGGGGACGTTTACCCCCCCCCCCTCCGCAGGCTGTGCTTTCGGCTCACACTGCTGGGAAGTGAGAGGAATGTGTTGTTGTTGTTGGGAATCACGGATTAAGAAGAATACAAATAATGATCGCACTTATAATAAAAATAAAAAAACAACAGCAAAGGAAATCCAAAAAAAAATGCTCAATTATTTTGTAATGTCTGTCTTTCTGCACCTCTGGAATCATTGTTGTGAAATGTTGGTATTATTGCAATTAAAGAGGCTTTCTAAACTGCTACCTGCTGCGTCTGTTATTTCATACTGATGTAGGAAAAGCCCTGTATTTATAATCATAGCGAAGTAAAAGCACAACATTATTAGCATAAAAGTATATTTGAAGTACAAAAAAACATTAAGAGCAGTGGCTTATTTGAAACGACTGGATTATAATTATTAATGCGTTCGTCACAGCTAGTAAAGGCGGAGCTAATGTTAATTATTTGACATGCTGCTGCTGCTGGATATCTTGAGCTATAATTATATGTACCCGTTATTTCTATTTTGTCTATAATACTTTTATGATTGGCCTTCAAACTAGTGCAACTTAATACACCTTGCTACAAGCCAAGGTACACTGCACAGACAATATTAAAGTATTTAAACAACTAATTTTCTTCAGTCTCCATCTTTAAAGGTGTATATGAAAATGTGATACCATACGGTACAAAGTTCACGGTATGAAACGGTTTACCGCCCAGCACTGGTTATGTCAATACTTGAATTCCCAGAGATTCATCGTTAAATAAAATGATGTTTTAAATCAAACGCGTGTCTCCTTTGAGGCTGAAGTGGTTGTTTATGACAGGATGTATTGTCTCCAGCAGGGGGCAGTCGGAGTTAAATAAAAACACAATCAAGTCAGAACTGGTTTCTCCTCAAAGTGAGTAAAACAAGGATGAAGACATTTAGGTGAGAACTGTTATATTTAATCATATTAAACTTGCACTTTTATCTTTTAAGGACAGCCTTCTGTTAAACACCTTTCTATTATGAAACACAATGACTTGCAAAATGTAGTTTTTCTGTTAACAATTTTTTGTAACAATTACATTTGAGTCAAAGAAGACATTAGGTATTCTCTCATGTAGTCAGTGGTGGAAGGTACCGATACTGAAGCCCTGTACTTAAAAGAGAAGAGTTTTGAAGTACTTTCATTTCTACTTCTCCCCGTTTTAACTCTACAATAATGGGCCTGGTTAACAACAAATTGATCCGTCAATAGCTTTCTGAATAAACCTGAGAGTCCTCTGTAACGCTAGTCTTATCAGTATACTCTGAGAGGGCATTAAAGCCTCTCTTGTTATTCCAACATCAAGTGTGGTTTGTTCTAAACTACTTCAGGGAATACCGTCCCGTCCCTCGCGCCAAACATCCTCTCGCTATTTTAGTATTTCACGTAGAAAACTCAACCTAAAAAGTCAAGGCAGCCGCTTTCCCGTTTGACTGGTTTAAGAACGAAAGACAGTTGAAATGAAGATACACAGACCCGCACTTTATATCTAATATTTAAGCTACTTTATAAAGTGCTGCGCTTTTAATACTGACATCAAGCTGTTCAGCCAATCAGAAACCAGCATCTCCTGGGTGGGCGGTGCTTACGTCACGCAGCGTCAACAATCCGGAACTGGCTGGTTTTTAAGTTTCCAAATACAGAGTTCACTTTTCATTTTCATGACAAAGTGGAGCTCAATTTAGTCTGTGCTCTAGTTTTACCCTTTGACCTTTTTATCACACGAGGCATTCAAAACAAGCTTTTTGGGTTTTATTCAGCGTGTTATTTTGTACTTTTTTAGTACATTTTGAAGGATTATGCTGTTAATTAAGCAAATTGCGTCATACTCGTGACACACATCTCTGCAACAGACTCCTGCATCTGCAGAGTATTTGAACAGGTAAGATGCAGACAAACTGAGATGGAAAACGTGTCCTTTACTCGAGTGAAAATCGAAGTTAAAAGAAAGTCCAAAGTTCAAAATGTTACTTAATTAAAAGTAGAATAGAGATTCGTTTTTCAAAATATTTTTTTTGTCAACACATCGACCACATCCGTGTTTACATTTTTAATATAACAATTAAAACAATTTACATCAAAAAAAATTAAACATTACTGTTAATAACTTTCTAACAAGCTGGTATTCTATTCTATCTTCATAAATACTTTCATTTACTTATATATCAATTTTCATCTCTAGTTTTTGGTTTGGAAATTGTTTGTTTATTTGCAAGTCGTTTGATTTTACAAATGGTTTTTTTACACATCTATAAAACAAAGAAGTATAATCAGCAAAAGTACTCATTGTGTAGAATTACTCTTTTAAAAGTTTCTTATCATCATAGAATATTTTTGTATTCTGATCTTATCTCAAACAAACCCTGTCTTGTAATTTGTCAATGTGGAGACCATTTAGCAAATAGTTCTTTAGCTAAGTAGATTAGCAGTCATTCATAAGCTCATCATGTGTTCAGATGCACGTGAAATACAAATCAGAATCACCTGCAGCAGATCTACTATAACATGTTGCTCAAGTGTGTGTGTGTGTGTGTGTGTGTGTGTGTGTCAGTGCGTCTGTCTGATAAGAAGCTCATGCTCCTTCATCCCCTGTAACAGAGACCCTGTCACAGATCAGCTGCTCACTGTGTGACCTTCTCACGGAAACACCTCTTTTTATTCTACATGTGTTTAAGGTGTGGGAACGTTTGAGCAGATTGACACAAGAAGAAAAAACAGAAGGTTTTGTTATTATCGTCCTGAAGAGCTATGGAACTTTCTCTGGTGAGTTATTTGCACCTTGTGTTTAACTGATATTAGTTGTAATGAAGGAGGTATTTGTTTTTACACTTTTGTAGTTTTTAAAGGCATGTTTATTTTTATAAAACGGACAAGTCAAATCAAGCAATCTGATTGGTTCTTAGCCGTGATATACTGAGCGTATACCACGGGTAGAATTGTAGTTACTTTTCACAACAAGTCAGTATCCCTCCGCGTCTGAGAAAAACAGTATACAGTTGGGCTGAAAAGCAAACTGCCTGCGTCGGGCCGAACCACGCCCCTTAGCCGTGATATACTGAGCGTATACCACGGGTAGAATTGTAGTTGCTTTTCACAACAAGTCAGTATCCCTCCGCGTCTGAGAGAAACAGTTTACAGTTGAGCTGAAAAGCAAACTGCCTGCGTCGGGCCGAACCACGCCCCTTAGCCGTGATATACTGAGCGTATACCACGGGTAGAATTGTAGTTACTTTTCACAACAAATCAGTATCCCTCCGCGTTTGAGAAAAACAGTATACAGTTGGGCTGAAAAGCAAACTGCAAACTGCCTGCGTCGGGCCGAACCACGCCCCTTAGCCGTGATATACTGAGCGTATACCACGGGTAGAATTATAGTTACTTTTCACAACAAGTCAGTATCCCTCCGCGTCTGAGGAAAACAGTATACAGTTGGGCTGAAAAGCAAACTGCAAACTGCCTGCGTCGGGCCGAACCACGCCCCTTAGCCGTGATATACTGAGCGTATACCACGGGTAGAATTATAGTTACTTTTCACAACAAGTCAGTATCCCTCCGCGTCTGAGGAAAACAGTATACAGTTGGGCTGAAAAGCAAACTGCAAACTGCCTGCGTCGGGCCGAACCACGCCCCTTAGCTGTGATATACTGAGCGTATACCACGGCCTGTCGTGAGCTATTGCTTATAGCACCTTTCAACCCGAGGCAATTCAAAGTACTTTACAAAAATGAAAAACATTAAAACTGTCATTAAAAAGCAAAAGACAATAACATACCCATGAAACAAGCTCATATAGAATAACACGGGTATGAAACACATGAGTGAAAGTTACAGTCTGTGTGAAATATATTCATTTAAAAGCAGCGGCAAAAGGAAAAGTCTTCAGCCTGGATTTAAAAGGACCTGCAGGTTTCTGGGAGTTGTTCCAGATGTTTAGAGCATCAGAACTGAACGTCTCCACGTTCAGTTCTGACTCTAAGACCTAAGATTCCTGGGGGGTCCGTAGTTCAGCACGAGACCATTCAATGCTTTAGAAACCAGCCGCAGTCTTTAGAAATAAAAGCAGAAGGATCTTTTTGGTTGCCCATTTGTACCTCATCCTCTCTGAAGGGTTACCGTCAATCTGATGACTTTTTTTTACCCTTTTTCAGAGCGAACAGAAAGTCTACAGGTGGTTTTAAAGAGCGGCAATAAAAGAAAGTGTGAAAGGCTGCTGGGTAATTTAGTTTAGGGAGAAAGAGTGTGCGGTTACAGAAGTAGACATGATTTAATTTCTGTGTGTAGACGCTTTGAAAATAATCATAAACAATACTCGAAAAACTTTGTGTAATGAAATGTCAATAGGCTTCAATGTCTCCAAATATGTATATATGTTATTTTAAAGTTACTTATAATTGTATTTGTGTATTTTAATTGTATTGATCTCTAATCTGTGCTGTTTTTCGTTCTCACCCTGTTGCTGTTTGAACTACTGACAGTCCCCACAGTGTTAACACAGGTCCATCTTGTCTTTCTACTAAATACTGTTAATATTTACGTTAATGATGTGACCGTCTGTGTTTCCTGTAGTTATTGAATTGCTCGTTGTACTGCCCTGTTAGTGGACAGTTTTATTATTATTGTATCTTTGGAACTCTGGCACAACAATTTCCTTCGGGATGAATAAAGTCCTATATTTTCTCATCTTATATCCTTCCCTCTCTCCCTTTCTTTCTCTTCCTCCCCACTTGTCTCCTCCTATATTTTGATGATAATACTTTTCTACTTTTACTTGAGTAACATTTTGAATGCAGGACTTTTACTGTAACGGAGTATTCCTACACTCTGGTACTTCTACTTTCACTCAAGTACAAGATCTGAGTACTTCTACTTTTACTCAAGTACAAGATCTGAGTATTTCTACTTTTACTCAAGTACAAGATCTGAGTACTTCTACTTTCACTCAAGTACAAGATCTGAGTACTTCTACTTTTACTCAAGTGCAAGATCTGAGTACTTCTACTTTTACTCAAGTACAAGACCTGAGTACTTCTACTTTTACTCAAGTACAATATCTGAGTACTTCTACTTTTACTCAAGTACAAGATCTGAGTACTTCTACTTTTACTCAAGTACACGATCTGAGTACCTCGACTTTTACTCAAGTACAAGATCTGAGTACTTCTACTTTTACTCAAGTACAAGATCTGAGTACCTCGACTTTTACTCAAGTACAAGATCTGAGTACTTCTACTTTCACTCAAGTACATGATCTGAGTACTTCTACTTTCACTCAAGTACAAGATCTGAGTACTTCTACTTTTACTCAAGTACAAGATCTGAGTACTTCTACTTTTACTAAAGTACAAGATCTGAGTACCTCGACTTTTACTCAAGTATAAAATCTGAGTACTTCTACTTTTACTCAAGTACAAGATCTGAGTACCTCGACTTCTACTCAAGTACAAGATCTGAGTACTTCTACTTTCACTCAAGTACATGATCTGAGTACCTCGACTTTTACTCAAGTACAAGATCTGAGTACTTCTACTTTCACTCAAGTACATGATCTGAGTACTTCTACTTTCACTCAAGTACAAGATCTGAGTACTTCTCCCACCTCTGTGTGTATGTGTATATATTTATCTTCATATATGTTGATCCTCTGGATGGTGAGAAACAGAATCTCTGTGGAACACAAATAGAGGAATTGTCAATAAAGTTGACTTTGACCTTTTCATTAGTTCGTCATGAGTTCAGATGCACGTGAAATACTAATCAGTCACCTGCAGCAGATCTATCCTAACATGTTGCTCAACGGTCTCTGTTTCCTCCCCCCCCCTTGTCCCCCCCCCCCCCCCCCCCCCCCCCCCGCTGTCTCCCCCCCCCCTTGTCTCCCCCCCAGGTTCACCCGGCCCTCAAAGCCTTCATGTGTGGCTCCGTCAGCGGGACCTGCTCCACGATCCTCTTCCAGCCGCTGGACCTGGTGAAGACCAGACTGCAGACTCTGCAGAGGGGTTTGGAAACAGGGCTGAAACAGAGGGGATTATGGGTAATGCTGCAATGATCTGTTTGGTATTTCAGCCAATCAGAGACAGGGTCTGTATATATCTGAGACCTGTGATATATTGATGAAGAACAGTATAATAGGGGACACTTCATTTACTTTCATTCTGCGGCTGCTGAACACTGAAGTGATGCCGCTTCCTCTTATGTCATCGTTTTGTTATCCCTTTGAGTTTGGAGGATAACAGCTGCTCTTTTATTTAAACTGGCTATAACCAATATTATCACATTCACAATGGACTATTATTACAAGACTACTTGTATGTTAAAAGGTATTAAGTTATAATGAATTATCAACTGAGCAGTTTCCCCAAAAAGTCATGTGTGTCATTTTTTATATGAGCTTACTTTTTATCTAATGTGAAGGTATTATTTCACGAAGGTATCCTCTCCCTTTTAATTTATTTAATTTGTTTAATTTGTTTAATTGATTTAATTTAATTACTTTGTTCAATTTATTTAATTTATTTAATTTATTTAATTTGTTTAATTTGTTTAATTTATTTAATTTAATTACTTTGTTCAATTTATTTAATTTATTTAATTTGTTTAATTTGATTAATTTATTTAATTTAATTACTTTGTTCAATTTATTTAATTTGTTTAATTTATTTATTTTATTTATTTTATTTATTTTATTTATTTTATTTACTTTATTTATTTTATTGTTTAAGCACATTACCCTTTTGTCATTTGAATTGTCTATGTTTAATTTCATTTTTGAATTCTACCCTAACCCTATCACTCATGTTTGACTGTGTAAAAACCACACATGTGTGATTTTATGTTGTATTTTATTTAACAAGACACCACTCTGACTCCTTGTGGTGAAACATGGCAGTGCAACAAAGGCGTACTATGACCCTAAATATGGACCAAAAATAACAAAAAAATGCTATAATTTTATACTTTTTTTCCTCAGTGTAACAAAAAATCATCCAATTTACCATCTCCACATTTTTTCTGAATTACTGTACTAAATTAATCTGGATTTACTAGATATTTGTACTCCTTATTGATTTGTATTCATTCATAAATCTCATAATTTTGATGTGAAAATGTTTACGTTTATTTACACACTTATTCAAAAGTGGGTCAAAGTATGTCTCTGCAAAGGATCAATTAGAGTGACTCAGGAAGTGCCACTTAATCCCAGTAAGACGATCACAGAGTCACGAGGAAGTCAGAATTAAACACACACACACACACACACACACACACACACACACACACACACACACACCCAAATGAAATCCTTTCTCACACACACAGTACTGCTTAACAAACTCTGCCATTTTTTGTTTTGATATTGTATTCTCTATGTATATGTTAATGTTTGGGTCTTCATTTCTCATATTTAAGCAAATAGAAATGTGTGTTTGTGTTTTCACTTTTCTCTAGAAAATATAAGATGGATTTTCAGATTTTTTAATTATACACATCTTCTTCTTCAACAACGTAAAAAAAAAGTTTTAGAAAGTTAAACATTTTCGTAATAAAGGCTGTTATGCACCGACAAAAAAGTGGAGTCTAGAAAATAAATAAGTGATTCGTAAAATATTACATTTTTCAGTGGAGTTATTTTCTGGCTGTTGATAAGAAGGAGTTTCGTTGTTTTTATCGACTGTCTGTCTTTCTTTCAGGACAGAAGTTTTCCTTCCCATGTGTCCTTCCTGTCTTTGTGTCCCAATCTGTTATTACAAAAGGATTGACGTCACATATAAGACTGCGGCAGCGAGCATTGTGGGTAATCCTGGTGGATTCAGTGTGTGATTCTGATTCAAGAGGCTCCTCTGTTAAAGACATCCTGACAAATGGACAGCATAAGAGGATTGCTCCATTCACTCGGACGAAACACAGACATCAACAGACAACTAGAAACTCAACCTGAACATCCAGACATTTAAAGGGGCCAACATTTCAGGTGTATATCAGTATGTAGTGTCTCTACTTTAAAGAGTCCTCTCCTGCTGATGTTCAGGTGTATATCAGTATGTAGTGTCTCTACTTTAAAGAGTCCTCTCCTGCTGATGTTCAGGTGTATATCAGTATTTAGTGTCTCTACTTTAAAGAGTCCTCTCCTGCTGATGTTCAGGTGTATATCAGTATGTAGTGTCTCTACTTTAAAGAGTCCTCTCCTGCTGATGTTCAGGTGTATATCAGTATGTAGTGTCTCTACTTTAAAGAGTCCTCTCCTGCTGATGTTCAGGTGTATATCAGTATGTAGTGTCTCTACTTTAAAGAGTCCTCTCCTGCTGATGTTCAGGTGTATATCAGTATGTAGTGTCTCTACTTTAAAGAGTCCTCTCCTGCTGATGTTCAGGTGTATATCAGTATGTAGTGTCTCTACTTTAAAGAGTCCTCTCCTGCTGATGTTCAGGTGTATATCAGTATGTAGTGTCTCTACTTTAAAGAGTCCTCTCCTGCTGATGTTCAGGTGTATATCAGTATGTAGTGTCTCTACTTTAAAGAGTCCTCTCCTGCTGATGTTCAGGTGTATATCAGTGTGTAGTGTCTCTACTTTAAAGAGTCCTCTCCTGCTGATGTTCAGGTGTATATCAGTATGTAGTGTCTCTACTTTAAAGAGTCCTCTCCTGCTGATGTTCAGGTGTATATCAGTATGTAGTGTCTCTACTTTAAAGAGTCCTCTCCTGCTGATGTTCAGGTGTATATCAGTATGTAGTGTCTCTACTTTAAAGAGTCCTCTCCTGCTGATGTTCAGGTGTATATCAGTATGTAGTGTCTCTACTTTAAAGAGTCCTCTCCTGCTGATGTTCAGGTGTATATCCGTATGTAGTGTCTCTACTTTGCTGCAGCACCTCTTTTCACCCTCTGTCTGAAACCAGAGCCCAGTCTGCTCTGATTGGTTAGCTGGCTGGCTCTGTTGTGATTGGTCAACTGCTTAGAGATGTCCCGCGCCTTAGCCTATCACATACAATGTGTTGGAGCACGAGCCAATAGGAAGGCAAGTTTTACATGGTAATGATTCTATGTTCCTGAAGTAAACAAAGGAGTCCAATGGAGGTGTTTCAGGCTGGGGGGGGGGGGGGGGGGGGGAGAGAAAGACATGGATGTTGGCCTTTGCAGACAACTTACATGCACACAAACCTATACTGTATAACACACTTCAGGAAAGGGAAAATCCCTAAAAAGCATTATGGATCTTGTAAAAATTGATAAATTGAACAGGGCCCAGAACGGAACCCTGTGGAACCCCATATCAAGTCACGGATCATTTATACCTCCTAAGAAATGTAAACTAGTTCCTCTTCTGTAAATATGATCAGTCCTGCACCAACTTCTAGTTAATCAAGCCGTCTATAGTCATCAAATGCTGCGCAAGGACAAACAAAAGTATTGTCTGAGTAAATATGTAATCTTTAAGAAGAGCTGTCTCAGTTCTGTGATTGTCAACTATATGATTTTACAGCTGAGAGAATGTGTGTAAACAGTATGTATCTCAGAGAAGAAAGGATACAGAATACTGAAACTGTGTTGTGTTGGTTATTATTACTTGGCTAAAGCAACAGAGAGACATCCCAGTCTACAGAGACATGGAGGGGAGAACAAAGGCAGGCGTTATCAGAGTGAAGTGCTTTTAGAAAGTTCTTTAATAATGTCTGGACATCAATGTATATTTTTCATATATTGTGGGTTTTAGTGTTTGAAGTGTAATTGGGTGCAGCAGCAAAGCTCCAACCAGTGTTTTTAATCCCTCAGACAGCTGATGGAAGGAGCTACCTACACAGCACAAAGACACACACGACTAAGCCTATTACAATGATGCACACGGCCCTGCAAAAGTACACAACGTAAAAAAAGTCGTACACAGCTGTGGCTTTTTGCCCAATCTGATGCAACCGCCACTGACCTCCTACGTGTCCACAAAATGCTCATGTGGTTAAAAATCAATTCACCTGGAGTGAATCCACCAGCTACCCTGCAGTCTACAAAGTACTTCAGACTAGCTGCACCTTCACCAGCTACCCTGCAGTCTACAAAGTACTTCAGACTAGCTGCACCTTCACCAGCTACCCTGCAGTCTACAAAGTACTTCAGACTAGCTGCACCTTCACCAGCTACCTGCAGTCTACAAAGTACTTCAGACTAGCTGCACCTTCACCAGCTACCCTGCAGTCTACAAAGTACTTCAGACTAGCTGCACCTCCACCAGCTACCCTGCAGTCTACAAAGTCCTTCAGACTAGCTGCACCTTCACCAGCTACCCTGCAGTCTACAAAGTACTTCAGACTAGCTGCACCTTCACCAGCTACCCTGCAGTCTACAAAGTACTTCAGACTAGCTGCACCTTCACCAGCTTTGAGAACACTTTCATGATCAATCATTATAAAACATATCATATATATTATTCTGAAATGGACCAACGACTACTTTCACTGTCTTTCACTATATTTTGATGAGAATACTTTTCTACTTTCACTTGAGGAACATTTTGAATGCAGGACTTTTACTGTAACAGAGTATTCCTACACTCTGGTACTTCTACTTTTACTCAAGAACAAGATCTGTGTACTTGTGCTTTTACTCAAGTACAAGATCTGAGTACTTCTACTTTTACTCAAGGACAAGATCAGAGTACTTCTACTTTTACTCAAGGACAACATCTGAGTACTTCTACTTTAACTCAAGTACAAGACCTGAGTACTTCTACTTTTACTCAAGTACAAGATCTGTGTACTTGTGCTTTTACTCAAGTACAAGATCTGAGTACTTCTACTTTCACTCAAGTACAAGATATGCGTACTTCTACTTTCACTCAAGTACAATATATGCGTACTTCTACTATTACTCAAGTACACGATCTGAGTACTTCTACTTTCACTCAAGTACAAGATATGCGTACTTCTACTATTACTCAAGTACACAATCTGAGTTCTTCTACTTTTACTGAAGTACTCAATCTGAGTACTTCTACTTTTACTGAAGTACAAAATATGCGTACTTCTACTTTTACTCAAGTACACGATCTGAGTTCTTCTACTTTTACTGAAGTACACAATCTGTGTACTTCTACTTTTACTCAAGTACTAGATCGGAGTACTTCTACTTTGACTCAAGCACAAGATATGCGTACTTCTACTTTTACTAAAGTACAAGATCTGAGTACTTCTACTTTTACTCAAGTACACGATCTGAGTACTTCTCCCACCTCTGTATTTATGTCAATATACTGTAAACAATAGCATTAAATACATTGAATAAAAACACTTATATAAACATAGAAAATGAACATAAAACATCCAATAAAACATAAGATGAATACAAAATCTGTATTAAAACACATTTCAAAGTAAACATTTGCAGATTGTACACTAAAGTTCAATGTCCAATATAAGATAAAACAAAATACAATGATATTTTTTATAAAAACAAGAGATGTGTACTCATTTCATCTTTACTAACATGTGCTTGCCTCTTTTATATACCAGCTAATTTTGTATATATTTTGTATTCTGAGTCGGAAGAAACTTGAATACTTATACTAAAGAAACCTGATGTGTCGACGCTGCAGACAGAGTGTTTCAGAGGAAGTGTGTTTTCTTTATTGATCTGCTCGCACCGAGGTGTCGCTTCAGAACACGAGTTATGGGACAAACACTGCCGCTATTTGTCGGGACATCTTTCTTCATCCATCCCGGCGCTGAGCTGGAGCTCGTCATACAAACACGAATCTGTCTGAGCGCCTGTCTGGAAATATGTCCTCCCAAAGGTGCAGCTCCACGTTGAGACGAGCCGCCCTTTATCCCCTCCTCAACGTCAAAATGCAGGCGGAGAATTGTCCTCTGTATGAAGTATATGAGCAGAGAAAATGAGAAAATGAGAAACTATAAAAAAAACATGCTCTATTTCAAAAAGCAATAATCCTGGATATACGAGAGATGATGACAAAGACCACAATGTAGAGAAGCAGCTGCTGTAAGGTACATTTCTTCTGTGGAAATGTTTTTTTACCTACATATTAGTACATACAACTAAGAAAAGTATATTTTTTACAGGTACATTTGCGAAAGTTAATATGTCCAATTGCTGTAAAAGTACAAATAGCATATTTAGATGCAGTTCCGCCATCTGACCACAGGGTGGAGAACTTGGACTTCCTCACTACTTCGTTGATTTTCCAACAACAAACCACAGGATCAGTGGAGATGAGATGTGTGTCTGCCACCTCGACAACACAATACATTACTCAAAACTATACTATTTATTGAACAACATAGACACAAGAGATACAGGACTGAGATCTCATGTAATAAAAGTACTTGTCAATATGTGAAATGTCTGTCAGACGATTGTACAGAAAAGGACTTAAAGAAAATACACGTTGTTAGAAACACAGTAATGGTGAAATATGTAGTACTTTTCATGTTAACCAATTTGACAAAAGGCTCACAATAGTAGCTTTTACATACAACATTAAGATTTCATTGGTTGAGTGATCCAGTCAGGGTAGACTGCTGTACGCTAGCATCTCACTTTGGCTGTCATTGTTCCGGTTTGTTTCCTCTGCAAAACGCGGACTCCTGGTGACATTTGAAAGATGTCTTCTTAGAAGAAACCCTAATTAACAACACCAAGAATTTGGTATTTTACCAGTGACATTTCTGTCAACTGAAAGGGCAATGAATTCAACCTTTCAGTAAAGACGTGCTGTTGTGGTTCCTGTTTCAAAGTAATATCAACTACCACTGACTGGAAAATAATGTCAACAACCGTGCAATTTGAGCTACGTGTTTTCCACGTTCGCAGAACAAAGCACTGAAAGGCATGGAGGAAAATAAGTATGTTTTTCAGGGCCCATAACAAATGTGAATGTCAATGTGAATAGAATTATACATTTATCACATTTACATTTAGCTTACCAGTTCTTCCGTTTATTTGTTACTCTTAGCTAGGTCTTTAAATTGTGTATCTGTTGCTTTAAGTAATTATTTATTGTTTTTCTGTTACTGTTAGCCAACTATTCGTTGTTTACCCATCACTTGTTATTACCACATTTTAACCAAGCATCCTTAAGCTTATTATTTTTAATTGTTTATCAGACACTTCAAGCTAACTATTAGCTGTTTATTCGTCACTCTAAGCTAACTGTTTTCACCGTTTATTTGTTAGTTTTAACTTGCTATCATCGCCGTATAGGCTATAACGTCAAGCTAACTGGTTTGGCTGTTTATCTGTTGCGTTAAGCTAACTGTTCTTATCGTCTTTCTGTAACTTTTAGCTAACTAGTTCCCTTACTTTTAGCTAACTGTTCTTATCGTCTTTCTGTAGCTTTTAGCTAACTAGTTCCCTTACATTTAGCTAACTGTTTACTGGGTTCTGTTAGTTTTAGCTAAGTATTTTAACCAGTTATACATTACTATAACTGGTGGGGGGGGGGGGGGGGGGGGTAGCCTTGCTGCGGGGACACGGTGGACCCCCAGCACCCCTACTTCCCGCGGCTATGCTGTTAGCTAACGATTCAAACTGTTTATCTGTTACTTACAGTAAGGCAAACTATTGTTATTGTTTATCAGTTACTTTTAGCTAACAACAATTGTTTCGACCATGTTACTTCTAGCTTTCATTTAGCTAATACTATGAGCTAACGACTTGCGTACTCTTCTTTACCTTGCTAACGTGTTTACACAAAGTACACTCAAGCTCAGCGTCACAGCAAGTCGTAACTCAACTTAAAAGATAGCAAGGTTCATTTAATCAATACGAGGTTGAATAAGTGTCCTCTGGGCTACATTAGAGGCTAACCCTGGTGTGAAATCACTGCCTACAAATAAGCCTACAAAATCTCTCTTTCTGTCATAAAGAGTTTCTTCTTTGCTTGCGTACAGATCGACCAGGTCAGCAGAACAACACTCATAAGACTCCAGCAGGCAGAGATGAACGTCTGTGAACGAGGGAACTGTGTGACTGAGTGCCAGCTGAGATCCAGCCTAAAGGCCCGACAGCAGTGACCCAGCCCTGTTAAATGAGAACGAAAACAAGGGTACACAGAGAGCAGCGATGGCCGGCTTTGTCCTCTCTCCGTTTCCCCGAATAGCTCTCACACAAAGGATATCGTTATTCCTCCTCTAATTACCAGATGGAGAGCTATTTGTCTGCCTCCCGCTCCTCTGCTCTCACCCCCGGAAAATAAAGTGCTCTGTGGTGACGACCCTCAGCGGTTATGAAACGGTCTGATGGACAACAGGGACCGCATTTCCTCCTTCAAACGTTCAGGAGGAATCTGTGGGAGCATCTGTTTAGATAACTGTTTATTATTCCATTAAGTACTTTAAGCTAACTATTTAAACCATTTGTTCCTTACTAGATAACTGTGGGTTTATCATTTGCTTTAAGGTACTTTCACAGCATTACTTTCAGCATTTAAAAAAACGTTTTATCTGTGACTTTAGGCTAACTGTTTCATTTACGTATCCGTTACTTTTTGATTACTTACTAAAGACACTAAAGATACTTTAAGCTAATGTTGTTACCTGTTTTTCCGTAACTTTTAGCTATCTCTGTTAGCTAACGATTTTACCTCTATACCTGTATCTCTTAGCTAACCAGTTTACCTGTTTGGCAATAAGCTAACTATTTGAACTGTTTCCGTAACTTTTTATCTGTTACTTTAGGCTAACTATTTTATTCAAGCTACTTTTAGATTACTTACTAAACGTTCACCCCTTAAGATACTTTAAGCTAACGTTGTTACCTGTTTTTCCGTAACTTTTAGTTAACGATGTTACCTCTATAGCTGTATCTCTTAGCTAACCAGTTTACCTGTTTGGCAGTTATTTGTAGCTAACTATTTTTATTGTTTACCCGTAACTTTGTATCTGTTACTTTAGGCTAACTATTTTATTCACATAACTTGTAGATTACTATTATAGCATTCAACCCTTAAGCTATTTTAAGCTAACGTTGTATCCCTCACTTAAAGATAACTATTTTAACTGTTTAATATTTCACAACTTTAGCTAACTATTTTAGCTGTTAATTCTTAGCTTTTAGCTAACTATTTTAACTGTTAATAATTTACTTTAAACTAGCTTTTTAAACCTTTTATCTGTTATCTTAGGCTAACTAATTGACTCATGTTTCTGTTACTTTTAGCCAACTATTCAATCCTTTTAGCTAACTATGAGCTAAATATTTTAAGAGTTTATTTTTACTTGTATCCAACTATTTCAATCCTTTTAGCTAACTATAAGCTAACTATTGTAACCGTTTATTTTAGCCAACTATTCAATCCTTTTAGCTAACTATAAGCTAACTGTTTTAACCGTTTATTTGTACTTTTATCCAACTATTTCAATCCTTTTAGCTAACTTATGAGCTAACTGTTTTAACCGTTTATTTGTACTTTTATCCAACTATTTCAATCCTTTTAGCTAACTATGAGCTAACTGTTTTAACCGTTTATTTGTACTTTTATCCAACTATTTCAATCCTTTTAGCTAACTTATGAGCTAACTGTTTTAACCGTTTATTTTTTACTTTTATCCAACTATTCAATCCTTTTAGCTAACTATAAGCTAACTGTTTTAACCGTTTATTTTTACTTTTATCCAACTATTTCAATCCTTTTAGCTAACTATGAGCTAACTATTTTAACCGTTTATTTTTAGCCAACTATTCAATCCTTTTAGCTAACTATAAGCTAACTGTTTTAACCGTTTATTTTTACTTTTAGATAACTATTCAATCCTTTTAGCTAACTATAAGCTAACTGTTTTAACCGTTTATTTTTACTTTTAGCTAACAATTCAATCCTTTTAGCTAACTATAAGCTAACTGTTTTAACCGTTTATTTTAGCCAACTATTCAATCCTTTTAGCTAACTATAAGCTAACTGTTTTAACCGTTTATTTTTACTTTTATCCAACTATTCAATCCTTTTAGCTAACTATGAGCTAACTATTTTAACCGTTTATTTTTACTTTTATCCAACTATTCAATCCTTTTAGCTAATTATAAGCTAACTATTTTAACCGTTTATTTTTACTTTTATTCAATATTCAATCCTTTTAGCTAACTGTTTTAAATGATTATCCGTTACTGTTAGCATACTATTTTACCTATTTGTTTGTACCTTCAAGTAGTTTTACCATTTATTTGTACTTTTATCCAACAATCCTCAATTTACTTGAGACAATTGCATCTGAACTCAATCAGTGTGTAAATGTGATGGCCAATCTGTCTTCTTTCCTTCCTGTCCCGGCATGCTTTTGTTGCCAAAACCAATCATGTCTATGGCATGTTACCAATTTCACAGCCTTAGTTTTAGGCGGATGAATCTAGGCCACTGCAAGACATTCTCCATCTGCTATTCTGTGGCCAAAAGACTTGGGAGGTCAGAGAGAGAGAGAGATAGAGAGAGAGAGAAAAAAGAGAGAAGAGATAGAGAAAGAGGGAGAGACAGAGACAGAGAGAGAGAAGAGAGAGAGAGAGGGATTAGCCTGGTACACCGGGTCCAGAGCGAGGTGAGATTAAAAGCCAGGAGCAGTACACAACCCCCACTCAGACTATAGCATATATCTCCGTCATTCAACATGTTATTTCCACCAAATTGAAAGAATAATCAACATTATTTCAGAAATTACATTTACGTTTTTTCATTGCTTGCATTACATGCCATATACTTTTGAAAAAACATCCATAACATTCATCTGTTTGCAACTTATATATATCAATATTCCAATTACTTGTATAGACTATTCTGCACGATTTCTATTATATTCAATTTGATTGTATTTACTTGCATTCTGTTTCACTGTGTTGCACTGTTGGAGGAGCCTGTGACCTAAGCATTTCATTGTCATAACTACACTGTTGCTATGCACACATGACAAGAAAAGCCTTGATCTGTTTTCAGCCCACATATCTAAAGGCTATCATCGTAACATTAAGTGTTTTTATTCCACTGTATTTACTGTTACATTCTGTTGTAATTCCTTCAGTTTTGCATGCATAGTTTACCTGTTTTTCTACTAAATTGAAAGAATAATCAACATTATTTCAGAGATTGCAAGTTTCTTATGATATACATCTGTTTTTAGCGCACATATCTAAAGGCTATATCATTGAAACACCTAGTATTTGTATTATGTCATGTTACATTCTGTTGTATTTCCTTCCATTTTGCATTCATAGTTTACTTGTTTTTCCAATTGAATTGCAGTTTAATATCTATTGCACTATGTATTTTTCCTTTTATGTCAAGTATATTGTTCGTTGCATTGTCGGAGGAGACTGGTTTCAAACTGTTCATTGCCAGAACAACGCCTTTTGTTCATATGACGCCTTGAATCTAATAATCCACAATAAAAGCATTTTAGTTTCCTGCACCATTATGTCTACTGAAGTATATTGTTATCTCATGTCTTCTTTGTTTTTATGATAATAATATGTTGCATTGTTGGAAGAGCTTAGGACTTAGCAGCGTACATATGATAAGAAAAGCCTTTGAATCTGTTGTCTTTCAATCCTATTCACGAACACAATGTCCCTGGCTCTTTTTGATTGGATTTCTTTGCAAGTCTTTTAGTATGTCGCATTGCTGGAAGACTAAAGATTCCCATTGTCAAAACTCTGTAGCTATTGTGCAAATAAAGCCTTTGAATCCTGAACCAAGGTCACCAGCTCCTGTCGAGGCGGACACTGACACAGATGTCAAAAAAAAAAGGTCATCTAAAAAGATATGATTACAGTTTTTTGCAGAACGCAGCAGCTTCCTCCGTGTTTTGTTCTGCAGAGATGTGTGTTCCCTGTCCTCAGCACATCATGCAGTATAAGCTATTAAATCTCAGCTGTGCCAACCCTGTCATGTGGAAAAAGCCCTGACCTCAGAGGAGAGGGTGAGGAGGACAGGTGTGACTCAGCAGCACCTGAGCACGATCAAGGGCAACACATCCTTTTATATTGCACTGTGTATATGTAGTGCATGGGCTTTGGAAGGAAGGCTGTCAACAAGGAGGCTTTGGTGAACATTTCAGGGGGGAGATTATGTGTGCAAAAAGGGGGAGGGAGATAGAGAGAGGACTTCCCAGCATGGGGGAGGGAGGGGGTGAGTTGCCTGGTTCGAAAGGGACTGAAATGTCCTTCATATAAACCGGTGACAAAGTGGCGAGCAGCGGCCACACAGACAGCAGGAGACCGAGCACCGAGCCGCCGCGAGATCCGCAGCCACACACCGGGGAGAAACACCCGAGCGGAAGCAACCAATCCGGAGCATTCATCACAACACCGACAGGTAACAATAATGAATGCACGACGATTTGAACGGTTTTATTCGACAGCTTGTCAGACGTATTATCACATTTTGAATGATCTTTATTAACATGTGTATACGAGGACAGTGCGTTAACATAATGTGTTGCTACGGATGAAACACAAAGTGCCTTGGAGTCCAGTTTAAAACTCATGAATAAGCAACACCAGACTCCATTGGAAAAAGAGAGGGTTTTTTTTTAGAACTGCGTGTTTTCTACTTGGTAACATGTTTGCATATACATAAAAGTTCTTATTGCGTTTTAAATAATAACGCTTAAAGAAATTCACGTTATGATTTTGGAAATAGGAAGAAGTTGCTTTTTTAGTTTTAATTTTCAAGGTTAAGCGAGCTGATATTTTGGGTGGAATATTGTATATAAAAATACATTTGAATTACCTCGAAGTAGATAGGGTTTAAAACTGGAAGGTGAAAGTAGTGTAATGCACCATTTGTATTTTTATTTATTTAGCGTATATCTCGGATTATTTAATGTTATTTTTTTATTGGAGTTTTTCCTCCTGATTTTGTGAGGTTTATATTTTATATACATATGTTTCCATATATGTATGACTATAGAACTCAGGATAGTCACGTTATTTGTTCCTGAATATATGAAATGCATCTTTGTGGTGTGAAATCTGGACTTCACTGGACTCTTTTATTGATTTCTTATTGAACTTTTATTCCAGAAATCCTGTATTTTCTTCTCGAAAATACGTCATTTTCTTACATCTAAGAATTGTGTATGTGTTGTGTTCAATCAGGGCTACATCAGATTATTGTATTTATTTATGTTGCTATTTTTTTAAAAGTATTTTCTCATGATTTTATAACAGCTAAGAATATTATCTATTTCTCCTTAAATGTCTGAAACACATCCCATATCTTTGTGTCGTGTGAAATCAAGGCTGCGCTGGACTATGTCTTATTTACGGGAATGTGTGACTTCAGTGTATCTCAGACATATAACGTTATAACCCCAGCATGTGAGTTCTCCTGTAGTGTGTGAAATGTATCCTTGTTGTGTAGATTCAGAGCAACGTGTCCAGGTCCATTCAGACAGATTTGTTTAATTCTTGTTATCGAGGCTACACATCGGCCATCCGCTTGTCAGATTAAACAACTACGCATGTGTGCACGGTGCTCCAGCCTCATCTAATTAGACTCAGCCTCGACTGGGTCACCACATGCAGAGCTCACACGGAGATAACCAGCCTGTAACCCTGAAGACTGAGGCGTGAGAATAACCCAGATTAGGATTTTACATCCAACGTGTTTGTTTTTAAAGTCGTGTACAGGTAGCTACACTACAGTAGGTAGTTCTTCTTTGGATGTCATGTATATGTATTCTATTAAACAGGCCATCATCCCTACATTAATGGGAATGCAGGTTAATAAAAGTAAACTCAATTAGCCAAATAATTTATTTTATAGTATGTTTTTTTTCTTTTTAAACTAACATCTATTTCATTTATTTAATTTTTTATTTATTCTTTAACTTTTTTGTCTTTTCTTGTCAACTTCCAGAGGTGGAAAAAGTAGTAATACACAAAAAAATACTCACGTTAAAGTTCTACAATTAAAATGTTGAGTCTCAATTTAACAAAAGTATTGACGTCAAAATATACATAAATTAACAAAGGACACGTTATTTATTTTTATTATTTGCTAAATATCTGAATCTGTGACTACAGCGGTCAGATAATGCATTACAATTAAAATACTGAAGTGAAGAACAAGTACCTCAAAATTGTACTTAAATACAGTAAATGCACTTCAATATGTCAGTCAGGTTTCTAATCTGCCTCTGTCCATTGTGCTGAACTCTTTTCCAGACCTGTGATTGGCTGTAGAGATGGGTGTCACCTCTCGTCCACTGCTATTGGCTGGAGCTTATCTGTTGGCCGCTCTGATTGGTGGAGCCCACTCAGAGGGGGTGTGTCTTCAAGACGCTAAGCACAAGGCCACGCCCAGTCCAGAGCCCAACCTGACGGAGTGTGGGCTGTACGCTGACAGTGAGTGGATTTACAGAGCCTTTAAGTACTTATACTACTCTGGGAAAGTACTCCATTACAAGTAAAAGTACTGCATTGAGAATGATCGGCTACTTAAGTACATTTATTAACAAAATATTAGATATATTATATAAAAGTAGTCTACTCTAAGCAGAAACATGTAATACAAAATAGTCAATAAAAGTATTAATTAGAAGCAGATCATTTTCAATTTGAGGAGTCTAACTACAAAAATTAAACATTATCAAAATACTTTTTCAGGTGTACTTAAATATAATGTGTGCTAGTTTAATCGACATCATAATATCATTTATTTTACAAATATTGTATATGTTATGTGTTCAAATCAACATTTCTCATGTAACTAGTATTTAATCTGTCAAATAAATGGAGTAAATTCAAAAGTACTTAAGTGCAGTCCCCTTAAATGTGTATTTTAGTATAGCACTTGACTAAATGTACTTAGTAACAGCTCACCCCTGGAAACACTGCATGTTTGATGATGTAAAGACACCCTGTGGTGATAATATCACACTGTATCTCCCGACTGACTGCATGTGTTTCCTGCGTTCGACAGACAGCTGCTGCACCGAAGAAGACATTCCGGACGTCTCCCATGTCCCCTCGGCTCTCAACAAGAACAAGCCCTGGGACAAGTGCGGTCCTCTGAGCTCTGAGTGAGTGGCACAGTCTAACACTGATGTCTCTTAACATCCATCACATGTGAACGCACAGAGGGTTATGGCGATTGAAAAAACATTGAGATTAAATCTGTCTGTGATCAAGATTAAGATTTATTTATCCCAAATTCATTTATTCACTTTTGTGTTATTCTACTTTACATTGCACACATAGGCCCACAATACACACATGCACAAACAATACTTATACTGTAGAGCAGGGGTGTCAAACTCAATTTCATCACGGGCCACATTCGCATAAAGATTGCACTCAAAGGGCCGGTTGTAACGATATAAATATATAATATAAAATAATGTATTATATTACATTATTGCCTCTGAATTGGATTATTATCGGATAGGATAATAACTTAGTAATTAACTACGTCTGAAAGCAGAAGTCCAGGGCAAATAATTGCAAGTCTCTTCAGTGCGCATGTCACAAAACGAGATGCATTGTGGGACATGTAGTTTATGGGCAACCTGCTTCTGTAAAGTGGCATGTAACCCGTATAATAAACTTATTATATTCTTTGCAAGCTCTTGCGGGGCCACATAAAATGAAGTCGCGGGCCGGATTTGGCCCCCGGGCCTTGAGTTTGACACCCCTGCTGTAGAGTGCCACAGTGACGCTTCCTAAAACCCGGAAGTAGGTTAGCATTTAACCACCAAGGAGCATACTTCCGGGTTTTAGGACGCGTCACTGTGGCACTCCATACACATGCATAAGTAAAAGGGCTGCGAATGCTTCAGCTACCGGGAGAAGTTGGGGACTCGATGCCTTGCTCAAAGACACCTCGTTAGTGCCTGGCAGGAAAACCTTACAGCTACCATTTCACACTTTGTGCACGGTCCGAACGGGAGTTGAACCGATGACCCTTCGCTTTCCAAGACAAGTCCCTACAGACTGAGCTTCGACCGCCAAATATGATATTAGCAGAGCTACACTCCATTGGATAGTGGTGCCTGTAAGGGAAACTTCTGCAGCGATGGAGAGTCAGGACTCAGAGAGACGTCTACGAGGAGAGCTGGAGCTTTGATGTCAAACACTGTTAGTTTATTACAAGTCAACGGCCGGAGGATTCACATCACAAGTCACAGCAGCAAAAGGTTCTGACTGCACGGGTGGGTTGTCATGTCTGCCCAGCCTCTCTCTCGATAGCCCTTTTAACTAGTTTACAGAGAGCTAATCAGCATATTGGGGGAGGCGTAAACATCTGTGGAGCGACGGGAGATATCCCCCAACTCTGGAGCTTAGAAGCCAGCGTTCTCACACTCACAAAACCTCCCTATGCTCTGTAGGTCGAGCTGTAAAACCTAGTATCAACACACGACTGCATCAACACATTCCCTACGGAAGATAAGTAGCAGAGCGTACATGTAAACGCACAGTAAATGTTAAATATCTTGGGAGTAAGGAAGAATTATTATTTGACACTTAGAAAGAGAGAAGAAATATTCTCTAACAGTTCCAATGAAGACAAGCTAATAGAAAGCATATCAAAACTAACATCAACGACTTTAGAGTGGTGCAGTGATGACGTAGCCAACGTTAGCGTTATGCTATAAACATCACGGTCACATGACTTCGCGCCACCACCGCTAAGCTAAAGGTGGCTAATGTTGGGCTATAAAGGAACTACAGCACGGTCACATGACTTCACGTCACCTCCGCTAAGCTAAAGGTGGCTAATGTTGGGCTACAAAGAAACTACAGCACGGTCACATGACTTCATGTCACCACCGCTAAGCTAAAGGAGGCTAATGTTGGGCTATAAAGGAACTACAGCACGGTCACATGACTTCACGTCACCACCGCTAAGCTAAAGGTGGCTAATGTTGGGCTATAAAGGAACTACAGCACGGTCACATGACTTCACGTCTCCACCGCTAAGCTAAAGGTGGCTAATGTTGGGCTATAAAGGAACTACAGCACGGTCACATGACTTCACGCCACCACCGCTAAGCTAAAGGCGGCTAATGTTGGGCTATAAAGGAACTACAGCACGGTCACATGACTTCACCTCACCACCGCTAAGCTAAAGGAGGCTAATGTTGGGCTATAAAGGAACTACAGCACGGTCACATGACTTCACGTCACCACCGCTAAGCTAAAGGAGGCTAATGTTGGGCTATAAAGGAACTACAGCACGGTCACATGACTCCACGTCACCACCGCTAAGCTAAAGGCGGCTAATGTTGGGCTATAAAGAAACTACAGCACGGTCACATGACTTCACGTCACCACCGCTAAGCTAAAGGCGGCTAATGTTGGGCTATAAAGAAACTACAGCACGGTCACATGACTTCACCTCCCCACCGCTAAGCTAAAGGTGGCTAATGTTGGGCTATGAAGGAACTACAGCACGGTCACATGACTTCACGTCTCCACCGCTAAGCTAAAGGTGGCTAATGTTGGGCTATAAAGGAACTACAGCACGGTCACATGACTTCACGCCACCACCGCTAAGCTAAAGGCGGCTAATGTTGGGCTATAAAGGAACTACAGCACGGTCACATGACTTCACCTCACCACCGCTAAGCTAAAGGAGGCTAATGTTGGGCTATGAAGGAACTACAGCACGGTCACATGACTTCACGTCACCACCGCTAAGCTAAAGGCGGCTAATGTTGGGCTATAAAGAAACTACAGCACGGTCACATGACTTCACGTCACCACCGCTAAGCTAAAGGAGGCTAATGTTGGGCTATGAAGGAACTACAGCACGGTCACATGACTTCACGTCTCCACCGCTAAGCTAAAGGTGGCTAATGTTGGGCTATAAAGGAACTACAGCACGGTCACATGACTTCACGCCACCACCGCTAAGCTAAAGGCGGCTAATGTTGGGCTATAAAGGAACTACAGCACGGTCACATGACTTCACCTCACCACCGCTAAGCTAAAGGAGGCTAATGTTGGGCTATAAAGGAACTACAGCACGGTCACATGACTTCACGTCACCACCGCTAAGCTAAAGGAGGCTAATGTTGGGCTATAAAGGAACTACAGCACGGTCACATGACTCCACGTCACCACCGCTAAGCTAAAGGCGGCTAATGTTGGGCTATAAAGAAACTACAGCACGGTCACATGACTTCACGTCACCACCGCTAAGCTAAAGGCGGCTAATGTTGGGCTATAAAGAAACTACAGCACGGTCACATGACTTCACCTCCCCACCGCTAAGCTAAAGGTGGCTAATGTTGGGCTATGAAGAAACTACAGCACGGTCACATGACTTCACGTCACCACCGCTAAGCTAAAGGCGGCTAATGTTGGGCTATAAAGAAACTACAGCACGGTCACATGACTTCACGTCACCACCGCTAAGCTAAAGGCGGCTAATGTTGGGCTATAAAGAAACTACAGCACGGTCACATGACTTCACGTCACCACCGCTAAGCTAAAGGTGGCTAATGTTGGGCTATGAAGGAACTACAGCACGGTCACATGACTTCACGTCACCACCGCTAAGCTAAAGGTGGCTAATGTTGGGCGTGATGACGTTTAGTCGTCTCATTTAGACACTTGTTAGCAACCGCTTTTCTTAAATCCACCAGGGGGGGTTTTATGTGGTAGAAAATAAATCTCTTCAGCTTGTGTTAACCACAGACCAGAAAAAAACCATTGACTTCCAGAAAAGAAAACCCAAATTACCAAAATACTGACTAATTTCCCATTTTTACGACTCATCCCTGCATCACCTTTAACTGCCTTGGGACCATTTCCACTCCGCCACCCCTCCCAGGGTCAATGAAGGTTTAAACACTGATGTCATAATGTTAGTACTAACCCCCCCCCCCTCCCTCTTTATCTCTTTAGGTGTGAAGGTTTCCTGAAGCGAGTGTCATGTTTCTACCGCTGCTCTCCGGACGCCGCGCGCTGGCCTCACCCTCAGAGACGCTCCTACATCCAGGCGGTGCCGCTCTGCCACAGCTTCTGCAGGGACTGGTGAGGCTGCTAAAGCACATTGGGCTGATTACCCATAGTCCCCAGGCCTAGTCATTCGTTTCATGTTAGAAAAATATCCCTTGTCGCCGGCTTGAGCTTGAACCTCAGGATCCATGTGTCTGTGATCCTCTCCAGAATGGAAGGAGTCATCACATACAGAGCATCAGCTAGTTCCTGAGCAGTGTCCTTCACACGCTGATATCCAAGAGAGGGAGTTACACAGTCACAAGATGGAGGGATAGAAAGCAGTATCAATGTTTACTTCAGATTAGCTCCACGTCAGAAATGAGCATGCTTGATGTCTCTCTCCATAGAGGCTGAACCATGTTGGAGGAGGACATTCAGTGTTTTCCCAACACTGCCAAAACACATTTCGAATCACATCTAAATCAAGATCGGCATCTGTCCCCGTTCACCTATAAGCGCTGTCAGGAGGGAGATTACCGCCCGGTGTAACGGCGTGCTCAGACAGAGTGTGCCATTAACAGCATAATGGCTCAGCGAAGGCCAAGGTTACATATCGTCCTGTTTTACAAAGTAGGGTACAGCAATGCACAAAGGGGATTCCTGTCAGCATGAGAAACGGTTTCATATCATGGCTGCCTTGTTGTTATCGCCTTTTATACTATCTTTTTGTTTACAATGAACACATCTCGGAGCGCTTCAGCAGCCTTCAGTTTGAGATGATCGATACCACTTTTCTGTTGGTACAATAGACTGTAGTTAGTGTGACGTCATTCATTGGTTTTTAGTGTTGTCTTTTGAAGTCTTGAATTTGGCATTTTGTTTATTTAAGTGACAATAGTTGTCTTACCTGGTACAAGCTAAAGCTAGCGCTACCTAGCTAGCATGGTTAGCAAGGTTTAGTCACAGACACATACTTAAAACAAAATGTAGATTACTAGCTGAGTCCTTAACATATTTTGTTTGTAGGCTACTACTGAACATGCCTACTTAAAGGTGGGGTAGGTAATTCACTTCAGAAACACTTGTTATATTCCATGGAGTGCTCTTAACATCCCGATAGCAATGAATACATTAAATGCTTTGACAATAAATATATACAAATATCTCATCTCTGGAAGCCGTGGCTCTGTAAAATCACCTGAGCCGGCTAAAGTAACTGGATGGCCTACCTGCCTGTCAGACTTCCATCCGGGCACACACTGATCTCGTGCCCTCATTGGTCATGTGCGCGTTCGTGTGTGGAGGGGCTCTGTGAGGAAGAGGCAGATTTGTTCCGGTTGTGTATTTTCAAATTCTAGCGATCTCCAGCTGGTTTCTCCATTCTTACCTACCCCACCTTAACAGTGTTAACTAGTTGTTTTTAAACTTTGGTTGTTGTAGGGATTAATCGCGAAGGATATGAAATGCTTACTAAACATTAAATAAAGTGAGATTCAGAGGGGCTGGCAGGTGGATTTTGTTAACCTTGCACGGAGTTCGGCTTGCTTTTCGATCCCCATGTTTCCAGTCTTTAAGCTAAGCTAACTGTCGCTTAATATTTGGCATTTAAACTAATTCTGCATAAAAGCTGCTCCCCAGTTCTTTGGTACACAACCGGAATCTCAGGAATACATCTTGCAATGAGAGATTTACAGTTGCGTGTTGCCATTATTTAATTTAGAGATGTGCTGTGTGTTTCTTCAGGTTTGACGCCTGCAGGATGGACATGACGTGCGCTCGTAACTGGGCCAGAGACCCCCGGGGACAGAACTGCACTGGAACCTGTGTGTCCTATCAGCAGGTGAGCTGTGATTGGTTGCTTACATAACATGGACCCTTGTGTTTCTCTTTTGTTGCCGTCAGTAGAAATCAGACAGTGTGAGTGTGTGTGTGTGTGTGTGTGTGTGTGTGTGTGTGTGTGCCACTCGAGCAGCAGCATGGCTTTCTGGGGGATATTTCCATCTCTTCAGCACTTCTAGAACGTGAAATGGCATTACTGTACATGTAGACGAGAAAGTCACGGTCCCCCGAGAATACAAGGCAATTAGTTCAAATGTATCGTACACCTTCTTTTTATGACCATATGCAGGAAGAAGTACTCAGATCTCGTACTTGAGTAAAAGTAGAAGTACTCAGATCTTGAGTAAAAGTAGAAGTACTCAGGTCATGTACTTGAGTAAAAGTAGAAGTACTCAGATCTTGAGTAAAAGTAGAAGTACTCAGATCTTGTTCTTGAGTAAAAGTAGAAGTACTCAGATCTTGTACCTGAGTAAAAGTAGAAGTACTCAGATCTTGTACCTGAGTAAAAGTAGAAGTACTCAGATCTTGTACTTGAGTAAAAGTAGAAGTACCAGAGTGTAGGAATACTCTGTTACAGTAAAAGTCCTGCATTCAAAATGTTCCTCAAGTGAAAGTAGAAAAGTATTCTCATCAAAATATAGTGAAAGACAGTAAAAGTAGTCGTTGTGCAGATTGGTCCATTTCAGAATAATATATATGATATGTTTTATAATGATTGATCATGAAAGTGTTCTCAAAGCTGGTGAAGGTGCAGCTAGTCTGAAGTACTTTGTAGACTGCAGGGTAGCTGGTGAAGGTGCAGCTAGTCTGAAGTACTTTGTAGACTGCAGGGTAGCTGGTGAAGGTGCAGCTAGTCTGAAGTACTTTGTAGACTGCAGGGTAGCTGGTGA